>NC_133659.1:205655401-205955401 GCF_037893015.1 Macrotis lagotis
TCCCATTTTATAGATGAAGAAACAGAGACAAATGGATTGAATGACTTGCTCAGGGTCAAATCACCAGTGTCTTAGGCTGGATTTGAACTCAGGTCATCCTGACTCTACATCAGCTATAATTGTAGCAGCCCCTTTGATTTCATTCCTCCAATTTGCACTAGCACTACAAGTTGGCTATTATTTTTAGAATTCTGGGGATAACCTTGTAAATGGCCATCCTTCTAAACCAGAAGACAAGCCCCACACTGGTGTTCTTCTCTTTAACATTTATTTAGTGGACCAGTTTTTTTTTTATCAAAGATCTGTACTCAAATGGCATAGCAAGAACAGGAGTTACAAAGCATTTTATCCTAGACAGTGGCATACTCTTCCCCTAAAATACATACTGAGTCACTAGAGGGTAGGGGAGGAAAGTGGTCATGTACTGAAATATAATATGAGTTAAGAAAACACATGGTCAAAGCAACTCATTATCCTAGAATTTCTAGATCTTGAAGTAACTTTCTTTTTCCAGAGAGACCTTACAAAGTTTGCTTCAGAGTGTGGTGTCCGTATTTTCTCACTTGCATTAGTGAACTCCATCCCCAGTAAACTCAGTCATCCTATAAAATGCAACAGTTTTGATACTCATACCTCAACAATACCCTCTGTCCTTCTGATTGGAAGACTGGACAACAAAGCAAAGAACTCCTCTAGAAAGTTTCTAGGCCAGCTATGTCTTCATTTCTCACCAGCTATACTCCTCCTTCCCCCATTTATCAGCTTCCTTTTATATATTGTATTCCCCCATTAGATTGTAAACTCCTTAAGAACAGGAGCTCTTGCTCCCACATTTGTATCCTCAGGACTCAGTACTGTGTCTGGCAAATAGTTTTAATTGTTCAATCATTTCAGTTGTTATTGACTCTTTTCGACACCATTTTGGGGTTTTCTTGGAAGAGATTTTGCATTGATTTGCCATTCCCTTCTTCAGTTCATTTAACAGATGAGGAAACTGAGGTAAACAGGGTTAATTGACTTGCTCAGGATCATTTAGTTAATAAGCAGAGTAGAATGCTAGGGACAAAGCTATGAATACAGCTATTGTTTTGTCTTTTCAGTCATGTTCTACTTTAAAGTGCTCCGATTTGGGGTTTTCTTGGCAGAAATACTGGAGTGGTTTGCCATTTCCTTCTCCACCTCATTTTATAGATGAGGAAACTGAGGCAAACAGGGTTAAGTGACTTGCTCAGGTTCACATAGCTAGTAAGTATCTGAGGTCAGATTTGAACACCAGTAGAGGAATCTTCCTGATTCCAGGCAAGGCACTCCATTCATAGAATCCAGACAATGCCCTAAAGATTCTTCTATTGTCTCCTTGAATTCTTCATATGCTTATTGTTCAAATTTCAGAAATTTTCCAAGATGTTAAATATTTTCTCTATATCTGAAAATATTTCTTTAAGTTTCATTGTATTTTTATCCCTTCAGACTTTAAACTTGACTAAATTTCAATTAGGCAGATTATAACATTATTTAAAAATGAGATCACAGATAAAAATAATTAAATCTGGTTTGGAAAGTTTATCTTTCTTCTTTGATAAGATATAGATGTTAACTGCAATATCCTGAGGCTTTAGGACATATGTATTACATTGCTTTTTTTTCAGCTATACATTTTTTTAAAAAATTTATTTTTATTAAAGATGTTATTTACAATTTTCCCCTAATCTTACTTCCCTCCCCAACCCACCCCCTGCAGAAAGCAATCTGTTAGTCTTTACTTTGTTTCCATGTTGTACCTTGATCCAAATTGAGTGTGATGTGAGAGAAATCATATCCTTAAATAAGAGACAAGAAGTCTAAGAGGTAACAAGATCAGACAGTAAGATATCTGTTTTTTCCTAAATTAAAGGGAATAGTCCTTGAACTTTGTTCAAACTCCACATCTCCTTATCTGGATACAGATGGCACTCTTCTTTGCAGACAGCCCCAAATTGTTCCCGATTGATGCACTGATGGAATGAACAAGTCCTTCAAGGTTGATCATCACCCCCATGTTGCTCTTAGGGTGTACAGTGTTTTTCTGGTTCTTGTCATCTCACTCAGCATCAGTTCATGCAAATCCCTCCAGGCTTCCCTGAAATCCCAATCCTCCTGGTTTCTAATAGAACAAATAGTGTTCCATGACATACATATACCAGTTTGCTAAGCCATTCCTCAATTGAAGGATATTTACTTGATTTCCACTTCTTTGACACTACAAACAGGGCTGCTATAAATATTTTTGTACAAGTGATGTTTTTACCCTTTTTCACCATCTCTTCAGGGTACAGACCCAGTAGTGGTATTGCTGGATCAAAGGGTATGCACATTTTTTGTTATCCTTTGGACATAATCCCAAATAGCTCTCCAGAAAGGTTGGATGAGTTCACAGCTCCACCAACAGTGTAATAATGTCCCAGATTTCCCACAACCTTTCCAACAATGATCATTATCCTTTCTAGTCATATTGGCCAATCTGAGAGGTGTGAGGTGGTACTTCAGAGAAGCTTTAATTTGCATTTCTCTAATAATTAATGATTTAGAGCATTTTTCATATGGCTATGGATTGCTTTGATCTCCTCATCTGTAAATTGCCTTTGCATATCCTTTGACCATTTGTCAATTGGGGAATGGCTTTTTGTTTTGAAAATATGACTCATGGGGCGGCTAGGTGGCACAGTGGGGGGCGGCTAGGTGGCACAGTGGGGGGCGGCTAGGTGGCGCAGTGGATAAAGCACCGGCCCTGGAGTCAGGAGTACCTGGGTTCAAATCTTATCTCAGACACTTAATAATTACCTAGCTGTGTGGCCTTGGGCAAGCCACTTAACCCCATTTGCCTTGTAAAAAAAAATATGACTCAGTTCTCTGTATATTTTAGAAATGAGCCCTTTGTGGGAATCATTAGTTGTAAAAATTGTTTCCCAATTTACTACATTTCTTTTGATCTTGGTTACTGTGCAAAAGCTTTTTAATTTAATGTAATCGAAATCATCTAATTGGTTTTTGGTGATGTTCTCCAACTTTTCCTTAGTCATAAACTGCTCCCCTTTCCATAGTTCTGACAGGTAGACCAGTCCTTGATCTTCTAATTTGCTTATAGTATTGTTTTTTTATGTCTAAGTCCTGTAACCATTTGGATCTTATCTTGGTAAAGGGTGTTAGGTGTTGGTCTAAGTTTCTTCCATACTAACTTCCTTTTTTTTTTTTTTTTTTTTTTTAGGTTTTTGCAAGGCAATGGGGTTAAGTGGCTTGCCCAAGGCCACACAGCTAGGTAATTATTATTAAGTGTCTGAGACCAGATTTGAACCCAGGTACTCCTGACTCCAGGGCCGGTGCTTTATCCACTGCGCCACCTAGCCGCCCATACTAACTTCCAATTATCCCAGCAGTTTTTATCAAAGAGGGAGTTTTTATCCCAATGGCTGGACTCTAGGTTTATTAAACAGCAGCTTACTATAATCATCTCCTGCTTTTACACCTAGTCTATTCCACTGGTCCACCACTCTATTTCTTAGCCAATACCAAACAGTTTTGATGACTGATGCTTTATAATATAGTTTTAGATCAGGTAGGGCTAAGCCACCTTCTTTTGCACTTTTTTTCATTAAGCTCCTGGAAATGCTTGACTTTTTATTTCTCTATATGAATTTACTTACAATTTTTTCTAACTCATTAAAGTAATTTTTTTGGAATTTTGATTGGTAGGGCACTAAACAGTTTAGTTTTGGTAGAGTTGTCATTTTTATTATATTAGCTCTACCTATCCATGAGCAGTTGATATTTGCCCAGTTATTTAAATCTAATTTAATTTGTGTGAGCAGTGTTTTATAATTGTTTTCAAAAAGATTCTGAGTCTGTCTTGGCAAATAGACTGCCAAGTATTTTATATTGTCTGAGGTTACTTTGAATGGGATTTCTCTTTCTAGCTCTTCCTGCTGTATCTTGCTAGACACATATAGAAAAGTTGAGGATTTATGAGGGCTTATTTTATAACCTGCAACTTTGCTAAAATTGCTAATTGTTTCTAGTAGTTTTTTTGGATGATTTCTTGGGATTCTCTAGGTAGCCCCTCATGTCATCTGCAAAGAGTGAGAGTTTTGTCTCTTCCTTCCCAATTTTTTTTTTTACAATTTATTTGGGTTTTTTTTTTTAGGTTTTTGCAAGGCAAATGGGGTTAAGTGGCTTGCCCAAGGCCACACAGCTAGTTAATTATTAAGTGTCTGAGAAAGAACTTGAATTCCTTCCCAATTCTAATTCCTTCAATTTCTTTTTGTTCTCTAATTGCTGAAGCTAACATTTCTAATACAGTATTGAATAGTAGTGGTGATAATGGGCACCCTTGTTTCACCCCTGATCTTATTGGGAATGCCTCTAGCCTCTCCCCATTGAATATTCAGCTATACATTTTACAAGTAGCAGAAAATGAAAGTTTAATGTAAAATGTCTTTTAAACACTTTTCTAGGATGTTTTACTTTCTAAAAGAAATTACTTAATACTTTTCTCCAAATTACATATGCAATTTATATTCTTGTTGTTCAGTTGTTTCTGGAGTATTTACAGATTTGTAATTCCATGTGGGGTTTTCTTGACCAAGATACTGGTGTGATTTGGCATTTTATTTTCCAGATCATTTTATATATATAAGGAAAATGAGTTAAATCAGATTAAGTCACATAGCTATTAAGTGACTGAGGCCAGATTTGAACTCAGGAAAATGAGTCTTCCTGGCCTTAGAGCTGGCCCTCTATCCACTGTGCCATCTAACTACCCCTATTTATATTCTTATAGAAAATTTCTAACACCAAACATAGGGGGATTGGATGGAAGGAGTTAACTTAACATCTCCTGCTTCCAGCAATGAATCATCCTAGGCATATGTTATCTCTTAAAGCAATAAATAGTGAATAGAAATATGGTACAATTTCCCAGGGCTCAATTCGCTGTGGGATTGATAGCAAACATTTTAATGGTTAATTCTGTACAGCAAGATGCAAGTGATTCCAGTAATTCACAAATGGGACACATTTTGAAGAGAGAATTTCTCTAGTTTATTTTCCCCCTATGATTCAAAGAATTGCTAATTCTGTTTATTTTTCCTACAATCCTACCCCCCACAACTACTTGTTGAAAAGTCTTCTTTTATCTAAAATTTACCACAGCTAAGTTAAAGGTATTTTTACCATAATTCTCATACAAAATTTATTGCCTGAACATAGCACACTTTTTTTGGTTTATTTATTTTATAGTTTTGCAATAATCTTGTTGTGAGAGTAAACCTAAACCCCGTCCCCCAAAGATAGAGAAACCTCAAGAAGGGTGAGAGAGAAAAACAAGTATACTTCAGTCTGTGTTCAGATTCCAACGGCTCTGTCTCTGGGATGAGTTGCCTTCTTTATCATAAGTCCATCAGAGAAGTTGCTTCAGTATTTTTTCCACAGTTGCTATTACTAGCTGTATTTCCCTCCACTCTATTCCTCCCCACTCTCATTTATTCTATTCTCTCTCCTTTCACCCTGTCCCTGTTAAGAAGTGTGTTGTATCTGCTCACCCTCTCCCACCATCTTCCCTACTCCCCACTTTCCTCCCCCTCATTCCCCTTATCCCATCCCTTTCCTCTCATTTTTCTCTATGGTAAGATAGATTTCTGTAACCTATTAAGAAACACAGCCCACTTTTAAAGATAACAAGACAGACACTTTTATAGCCAATATTCCTGCATGTTCCTTTCCTGAGATCCAGGACACATTTTGAGACTTCCTCTTCTCTTTTGCACTTTGGACTCCAGTGGGTTTTTTTCCTCTATGTAGAAAAACCTTCAATTTCATCTGGTTGCAGGAAAGGCCCTTATTTTAGGGTGACTGCCCTCTTCAATTACCTAGGGAGGGTTAAAAACTACACTACAATTTAGGGAGAATATAGTTTTACCCTATCATTCCTGAATTTGCAGTTTTAGTTTTTTCCTGTGAATTTGGTGGTTCTTGGCCAAGAATTCAGAATTACTTACAGAAGTTTCTGCATAGAAATAGGAGTTATCCCTTAAGGTGATCTAGAGTTTGTTTATGCAACTGATTAATGCCATCCTTTAGATTCTGATTCTAGGATTCTTTTAAGGTGAATAATTTCATCCAGAGCAAGAGATCAATATGGGGGAACTATAATTTAGGATCATCCTAGGTATAAAATGAAATATGTTTGAAGACTTGCGAGTTTGTGATACAGCTGAGTTCAACTTGTGATAAATTGGGTATTTGATCTCAGACTGCTGACCTATCACTTTTTTCTTGCAACTGGGCCCTAAATCCTGAATCTATTGTGTCTAAAGTATTTCCTGGAATCTTTTTAGTTTCTAGATACCTGTAGGGCAATTAGGAGGTGAGGTGGATAGAACTTAGGTCCTGGAGTCAGATAGGTCTGAATTCAAATCTAACCTCACACAATTATTAACCCTAAACAAGTCCCTCATTTGTAAAATGAGTATATATCTCTCTATATTTTTTCTTTTTAGGATTTTTTTGAAAAGCAAGCGGGGTTAAGTGGCTTGCCCAAGGCCACACAGCTAGGTAATTATTAAGTGTCTGAGACCAGATTTGAACCCAGGTACTCCTGACTCCAGGGCCGGTGCTTTATCCACTGCGCCACCTAGCTGCCCCCTATATCTTTTTTTAATTAAAGATTTTATTTATTTTGAGTTTTACAATTTTCCCCCCAATCTTACACCCTCCCCACAGAAAGCAATTTGTCATTCTTTACATTGTTTCCATGTTGTACATTGATCCAAATTGAATGTGATGAGAGAGAAATCATATCCTTAAGGAAGAAACATAAAGTATAAGATCTATCTCTATCTCTATACATATACATGTTTGCTAAGTGTGAGAAATGTAGGGTGTTGGTCTTCACAGGGTGTGGAGGGGAGTCCTTAGGGAATCCATTACAAAGGGGGAATCGCCCAGCTAATCACAAGACTGGAAGAGTTTTAGGTCTAGAGTGACCTATAGGGGCGGCTAGGTGGCGCAGTGGATAAAGTATGGGCCCTGGAGTCAGTAGTACCTGGTTTCAAATCTGGTCTCAGACACTTAATAATTACCTAGCTGTGTGGCCTTGGGCAAGCCACTTAACCCCATTTGCCTTGCAAAAAAAAAAAAACCCTAAAAAATAAAAGAGTGACCTAGAGATCTTGACCTAATGCTACCAAGTTTGTTCAATTAGGTAATTGAATATTAACCCACACACCCCCTGTGAACCCCTGTGGGGTTCATTAGCATATCATGCCTCAGATGATGTGGGGGGGATCAAATTAGGGGCATGTCATGGAATGAGTGGACCTCTTAGATTGTAACTCAAACTCTGAGAGCCTATGAACATCCAAGAGGGAGGGGAAAGTTTCTGAAGACCATAAATTACCTGACTTTGAAGATTAATTCGTGCTTCACCCCTAGGTGAAGTACCTGTATCTTGGAAGGTGTATCTTGCAAGTTTTGTGAATAAAATGTACAATTTTCTCTCACTCTAGCAGGTTTTTCTTTTTATTCATTTATAACACTAAGGATAACCTCAAATGAGGGCACAGAGTCAAACACAAGCAAACAACCTTTATAAAGCCTGCTCAGAGACTTTTCATGCAATCATAATTAGTCTTAAGGTATATTACTAATAAGTCTTGGGTAGATGAAGCCATCTATTAATCTCAAACTTGCCTGTTCTAATAAAGGGTGTAAAAATGGACAACTTTTCCTTCTCAAGTTAGAGGAAGGGGAGTGGTAGGGAGAGGCTAGGAAGGATAAGTTATATAACCCACAGAACCTGGTTCAAGGTTTAATATTTCTTAAATTATGAGAAAAACTAGTATGAATAAGACACTTCCCAACCAAATTACCTTAATTCTTCTGAACAGATATTCAGAAAAATGGTTAACCAACATCAAATGTAAACTCGCCTTAGCAAAAATTCTCTAAGGCTTTCCTGAGCTCATTTAACCCTAAAATACTGAGCAATTATCTAAGGCAAAACTTGATCTCCCAGCTTAGAGACCTGTCATTCAAAAGGCACCTCATCTATTTACCCATCTTCCTTAGGCAAACTTAGAAAATAGTATCTCCTTGCCTGACTTCTGTGTATTAAAGAAAGCAGATAATTTTGTCCCCTACAGCATAAAACCAATGAGCATCTTTGTAAAACTTCCAAGAATTGAATATAACAAAACCACTTCAGGCAAAATGTACACAAATGCTTTTATTAAAGAGATAACTGAATAAATTAGTTAAAACTTCTTATTAAAGAACTGATCCCAACTCTTAAAATGACCAATGTCCCTTATATACACATTGGGAATAGGAAAAAAGCCTAGCTTCTGATAAAGGTCAGGATATCTATTCGATCCAGATTTTCCCCTAATGTCTGAATTTGAACATCCTGTCATAAAACTCTGAGGAAGGATATAAAGGTCACTTGGATTAAATTGTGAACAACCAGACAGTATTTTGCACCTAGGAGTATACATTCCTCTGTGGAAAAGAAGAAAGAGCCAAGTCACTAATAATTAGAGAAATGTACACTAAAGCTATTCCAAGATGCTACTTCACATCCAATAGATAGGCAAAAGTAACAACAGCAACAAAGATGACAAATGTTGGAGGGGTTGTGAGAAGACTGGCACATTAATGGATTGTTGGCTAATCTGTTAGTCTATCTATTCTGGAAAGTAATTTGGAACTATACTGCCAAAGTCACTAAACTGTGGAAAACCTTCAACCTAGTGAAACCACTATCAAGTCTGTACCCCAGAGCAATCAAAGAAAGACATAAATATTTATTGCAGCTCTTTTTGTAGAACTGGACAAAAAAATGAACCTGAGGGGGTATCCAACAACTGAGGAATAACTACTCAAATTATGGTGTATAAATGTAATGGGATGTAAATAGGCCAACAGAGAAACCTGTGAAAATGTATATAAGTGATTTAGAGTAAAATGAACAGAACCAGAACAATTTGTACAATGACAACATTTGAAAATGATGACTTCTAATAACATCAACAGCCAAGGTGTGGCTTTTAGGGGAAGGTTCACATGCTTTGCAGAGGTCTTAGTATAACTGAACAGTCACAAAGATCCTGTGTTTGGGAGGAGCCATCCCTTCTGGCATCCTCCTAGACATACCTCCCAGGAGGTGTACTGAATATCCAGCTCCACCCTGAGTTGAGGGCTACTTCCTTAATGGACAAAGACAGAAACAACTTTTTCAGCTCTTGTTTTCTGATTGTGGAAGGTATAAAAACCCATTTCCATTTTGGAGAGAATCTGTTTTTCTAACCAGACCCCCATGTATGCCTATTTAATCAGCCAACTTAAAGAAATATTAACAAACATGTATATTAACCTAACCCAATTCCATTTTGCTCTTTCTTGAGAACAAACTCTGAAGGTTAACATTTGTCCCTTATTAGAACAAACTTTGAATGTTAGCACATTTTTATTTTAATTATTATTTTTAAGGCCAAACCCATGAAAGTCCTCAAGAGACAAACAACTTTGAAAGATTTAAAGCTCCAGTCAATGCAGTGGCCAACCATGATTCTAGATTACCAATAAAACCTGCTATCTACCTCTTTACAGCATGATGAAGTATTCTAGAGGATAATTTTTTAATACATTTATGGGAAATTGTTTTGTTTGACTATACATATTTGCCAAGAGGGTTTTATTTTAGTTTTAGTTTATATGGAAGGGTAGTGAAGAGTGAGATTATTACAGATAGGATGCACATTCTCTAATTAGGAGAGAGCCAGAAGGAATCACAAAAAAGCAATTTAGCTTTGAAAATTACGTGTTGGGGTGGCTAGGTGGCATAGTGGATAAAGCACGGGCCCTGGAGTCAGGAGTACCTGGGTTCGAATCCGGTCTCAGACACTTAATAATTACCTAGCTGTGTGGCCTTGGGCAAGCCACTTAACCCCGTTTGCCTTGCAAAAACCTAAAAAACAAAACAAGAAAATTACATGTTGAAATTAGTATATATTTTATTTTTAGGTTTTCTGCAAGGCAAAATGGGGTTAAGTGGCTTGCCCAAGGCCACACAGCTAGGTAATTATTAAGTGTCTGAGACCGGATTCGAACCCAGGTACTCCTGACTCCAGGGCCCGTGCTTTATCCACTATGCCACCTAGCCACCCCTTAGTATATATTTTAAAAGGGAATTCTACTTAAGATAATTTCACAGCTTCATAATACTAATTTTATTTGGTGTTAACTTCAAAAGAAAAGAAAAAGAAAAAGCAGTAGAATGAGAACCCAGGTAACTAAAAAAGGATTAGAACTAAATACATGGGTATAGGGAACTCCTTATTAGAGAAGCCTCTTCTAGCATTGAAGACTGACAATTTTATAGTCTTAGCCAGGGGCTAGTAAACTGCGCCCTGCAGGTCTAACCTGTTTTTGTACACTGGAAGCTAAGAATGATTTTTTTACATTGTTAAATATTTAGTTTAGTCTATAAGCAAGCACTTACTATATGTCAGCAAAAAAGGGGGGTACAAAAATAAGGTCCTCTTGAAATAGCTCATATTCTTTTTTTTAGTTTTTTTCAAGGCACATGGAGTTAAGTGGCTTGCCCAAGGCCACACAGCTAGGTAATTATTAAGTGTCTGAGGTCGGATTTGAACTCAGGTACTCCTGACTACAGGGCTGGTGCTTTATCCACTATGCCACCTAGCCATCTCATTTTTTTTCTTTTTTTTAAAATTATTTTCCATCTACATGCAAAAATAATTTTCAGCATTCATTTTTTGGTAAAATTATGAATTGCACATTTTTCTGCCTCTCTCCCTTCCTCCCCCTCCCCTTCATAGCAAGTAATCTTATTTATTATACATGTGTAACTATTTTAAACATATTTCCGTATTTGTCATGCCGTGAAAGAGGAATCAAAACAAAATTGAAAATAGTGTGCTTTGGTCTGCATTCAGATTCCATTGTTCTTTCTCTGGAGGTGGATGAAAATTTCCATCACAAGTCATTTAGAATTATCTTTAATCATTGTTCTGCTGAGAAGAGCTAAGTCTATCATATTTGCACATTATACTATGTTGCTGTTAATGTTTACAACAGTCTCCTGGTTCTTCTCACTTCACTCAGCGTCAGTCCATGCAAGTCTTTCCAGGACTTTCTGAAGTTCACCTGCTTATGATTTCTTACAGAACAATAGTATACCATCATATTCATATACCACAATTTCTTCAGCCATTCCCCAATTGACGGGCATCCCCCCAATTTCCAATTTTTTGTCACTTCAAAAAGAACTGAATGTGGCTCACTTTTTAACTCGATGCAGGAATATTTTATGTTGAAAAATATATGTTTTCTACAAGTTTTATTTTTTATTTAGTTGTTTTAGGTTCATTTCTAGCATTATAACTAACATGAAATGCAAATATAATTGATCCCTTGTGAAACTTGTATTTTGACCCAAATTTGGCACAAAATATTCAGCATTGGAATGAAAGGAAAAAAAATTTTTCTAATGTCAAATCTGATATCAAGTAAAATGCAAATGATTATGTTCCTAAAAGATATATATACGGTACAGAAAGAACATCATCTCAAAGGAAACACATTAGCCATGAGGAAGACTGGAAAAGGGCTCCTGCAAAAGATGGGATTTAGTCTGAGTTGTAAAAGGAACCAGAGAAGCTGAGGGATGAGGAAAGAGGAATGGGGCAACAGCCAGTGCAAAGACTGGCAAAAGAAGGGAGATGGAATATATGTGGTGGGAAGTCAACTAGAGGATTTGTTTCAAGAGTTGAGCAGATAGGTGGTGCCATATAGCTAGACCCCTTCAAGAATTCAGATCTGGCTTCAAGGATTTAGGAGATGTGACCTTGGGCAAGTCACTTTACCCTGTTTGCCTCAAGTTTCCTCATTTGCAAAACAGCTGGAGAAAGAAATGGCAAACCACTCTAGTATCTCTGCTAAGAAAATCCCAAATGGGGTCATGAAGAGTCAGACATGACTGGAAATAATGACTAGAAATAATAGACCATCATTGGAATTTATTGAATTGGGGAGGAATGCATTTTAGAAAGATCATCTAGATAGCTGAGTGGAGGAAACACTAGAGTAGAGAGAGACTTAAGGCAGGGAGATCAACCTGAAGTCTCCTATATTATTCTAGGCATGACACAATGATGACCTGGACCAGGGTGGTGGCTATATAAGTGGACAGAAATGGACACAAAGGAGAGATATTTTTTTTTTAGGGGAGAGATGTTTTGAAAGTAAAACTGATAAGATTTGTCAACCTATTGGATATGCAGAGAGAGAATAAATAAGGAATTGAGGATGACACCAAGGTTGTGAGCCTGGAATGGCAGCATGATGATGGCAGCATCTTCCTCCACAATAATAGGAAAATTGGGGAAAGAAGGTGATTGTGTAGAGAGGAGAGATTTTGAGTTTTGTTTTGGATAAGGTGAATCTGGATGTCCAAAAGGTATTTTAGTAATGGAGATCAGGAAAAAGATTAGAGTTGGATATAGAGATCTAGTAAGAAACTACATAGTGATGATAACAATCTTTAAGAGTTGATGAGAAGGAAGAGGACTCTGGACAGAGAAAGTCTTGGGAAACATCCAGAAGTGCACTGGCCAATTTTTAACAAAAATGATGCCTGGAAATGTTTTAGAGTGATCTAGTCTAGTGTTTAAGAATGTGAAGGAATTCACTTAAAAGACCAACTAGACTTAGAGTATTTAGGAATAAAAAAATTTTATTTGGGGGTGGCTAGGTGGTGCAGTGGATAAAGCACCGGCCTTGGAGTCAGGAGTACCTGTGTTCAAATCCGGTCTCAGACATTTAATAATTATCTAGCTGTGTGGCCTTGGGCAAGCCACTTAACCCCATCTGCCTTGCAAAAACCTAAAAAAAAAATTTATTTGTATATTATTGTGATTAAACAAGTAAAGAAATTCAGTAGTTAGATGGGCTAGATCTCTTAGGAAAATCTGGCAAAAGCTAGGAGAGAAAGTAAATAAAGGCACTTGCAACTGGACTGATCAGCAGCAGCCAGCAGGGGATAAAACCAGGGTTTATATAGGGGAACAGGGTACCAGCTGAGAAAAGTGTAAGGGAAGAGTTAGGGTGATACTAGGAAGGGATTAAAGAGTTTGAGTATACTGAAGGGTCAACATAGTGTCTTAAAGTAGTTTTTGTCAGACAGAAACATCTCCAGTCTGATTCATTTTTGGCCCCTGGACTCAGATGACTCCAGAGTAAGGCATCACCTCCCTAATGCCATGTTCTTCTTTGAGAACAAAGGACAAACATCTTCATCAAGATAGACAAGGGATGGGAGTATGGTTAATGGAATATGAGTGGACTTCAAGAAGTTTGGATAGCTTTGAGCAATGGGATGGGAGTCAATGCAATTTCAGCTCAGAAAGAAATGTTAATTATTTAACATGATCAACATAGAACACTTTTCTCTGCCTCATATTTCCTCTGCTATAACTAGATCATTTCAGGGAAAAAAATGTACCTATGATACATTTTTAAAATTTAATCTGCATTATTAACAGCTTCTATATTAGTTTCTTAAGTCTAGAAATCAACAAAACACTAAATCAAAACTTGATTTGTAGCATTTGTGAATATCTGGGTGTAAATAAATGCTCATATTGAAAAGTTAACAATTGTCCCTCACTGTTGGCTAGTGGTAGGTATGACCTAGATGAATGTTGAGTTAAAGGAGATTAAGTAGACCCTCAGACAGAAAGAGAAGAGGAGAGAGTCAAGTCATGAACATTTATTGTTGTTATTTGTGGATTAAAGTGAGGGCTGTGCAGTCTCCAGTCTCACTTCCTTCTCTGGAGCCATCTGGTCCAGTGATAAGATATAGATCAGGATGACTGTAAGAAGTCCCTGTATGCAGTGGGAGCTTAGAGAGGAAAGAATATACAGAAGAAGATGGTGACTGATAGTGTCAGAGTCTGAAGAGAGGTGAAGAAAGATGGAAGACAAAAGACCATTAGATTTGGCAATTACGAGATCATTGGTAGCCTTGGAGAGAGCAATTTCAATTGAGTGATAAATTTGGAAACCAGATTACAGATTCTATAGAAGAGAGAATGAGGAAGGAAAATGAAGCCTATTGTAGACAACTTTTTCAAAGAGCTTAGCCTAGAAGTGGAGAATCCAAAGGATAGTCAGATCAAGTGAAAAAAAAAATTTAAGGCTGGGAGGGGATTAGTTGTTTATACATGGTGCCAGTAAAAAGAGTGAGAGACAGGACATCAGACTGAGGATAATTAGTTGGAGAAGAAGGATGGGGATAAGATCAGTGGTACATGTGGGGAGTGGGTCTAGGCTAAGAGGACTACCTCTTAGGAGGGCAATGTTTGAATGATATGAAGTGAGGAGGGGAGAAGAAGGAACAATCTTAGAGAAAGCCTCAATTTTTTCATTGAAGTATGAGGTAAGCTCCTTGACAGAGAGGGTAGGGGTAAAGGGGAGTAATGAGAGGTTTTAGAAAGTATGAAAAGTTTTTTTAAATAACTGCTGTGGTTGAATGGGATAGAGAATTGTTTAGGAAAGTTTAAACGACTGCTTTGCAAATGTGAGGGTAGAGATGAAATTATATATTACACAAACTTGTAGTGTGTCTAATCAGCACAGCTTCAGCTAATTAGTAGGGAGCTTAATAAATGTTGATTTATGCTTTGGTAGTAATAACAGCAGTTCACTCTGGTGAAGACAGGTAAATGGGGTTCGGGGAAAGGGGACTTAAAGATAGATCTATCGGGGTTAACTGTGAAAAACTCACCAATTTCTCAGACTTGGAAGGTTAGGAAAAGGCACAGATTTTAATTCACAGGCTGCTCAAACAGTTTACAAGTTAATATAAAAACTCACAAATTGCTTCAAAAGGTTCACACGTTAGGTTCTTTGGAGAAGTAGCAAGATAGTGAATTTTAATTGAAGCAATAAGGGGGTGGGAGAGTTTGGGGAATCAAACTCTCCAGAGTAGGCTGACTTTCCTCAGGAAGACAAGCAAGCAGGGAGATAAATAGTAGAGAAGAGTGAGAGAGCCGGGAGGAGGGAGGGTTTGGGGTGGAGGGTGTCACACTCTCCAAAAGTGGATCTAGTTTCAAGAAGACAAACAGCATAAATAGTAGACAAGATAAGTAGTTGAGAAGGGCAAAGGGATAGGAGAGTTTGGGGGATGACAATGGGTGTGCCCTCAAAGGAAGGCGCATGAATAATAAAGCAGAGTAATAGGGGTAGAGGATATTGCTTCCTCAGAGCAGGTTGCCTTCCAAAGGCTGCGGAGTTGAGTTTTTAAGGAGGATGTGGGTGGGTGGAAGACCTGTGGACGAGCAGCAGTAACTCCAAGAACTGAGGTGTGATAAATAGAGATGTTGATGAGGGGCAATAGCTCAAAGAGTAGAGAAGAGATAATGAGGGATCAACAGATGAGAGGTGGTAGCACAAAGACTTAATCCTTTTAGTCTAAGGCAGGGATCCATCCTTCCATATCACAACTTTCCCACATCATGGTTTCTGTTTCTGGCAGATTAGTTTAAGAAATTAAATGGTAATTTTTTTGGAGTTTTTCAGAAGTTGTAGATGACATGTGAAGCCCAGCAGATGACACAAAGTCTATGATCAATACTTAGCCAAAATTTTACAATAAGATACTATAAATACCCCATAAAAGAAAAAGAAAAAATCCAGGCTTCTTTTGTTGGAAGGATCAAAAAATCTTATTCTGAGTAGAAGTCTTAGAAAGTAGCCTTGAATAGGGGCAGCTTGGTGGCGAAGTAGATAGAGCACCAGCCCTGGAGTCCAGGGACCTGAGTTCCTATCCAGCCTCACACTTAATAATTACTTAGCTGTGACCTTGAGCAAGTCACTTAACCCTATTGCCTTACAAAAAACAAAACAAAACAAAAACAAAAAAAGAAAGTAATCTTGAGCAGAGGCTCAAATACCATACCCACAGGCAGCATTGTTCCCCAGTACCCCCAAGCTGTGATTTATAGAAGGGATTTGGGACTTTAGGAAAGTGAATATGTGCACATACAAGATAGTCACTTCATCATTTATCTCTCTGGGTAAGAGTTTGGGTGTTGGTTATAAGACTTTCCAATTCATAGCCTTCTATTGTCTTCTCCCACACACTATGACTGTAAGCTCTGATTTCCCAGTATGTCTCTAGGTTAGTCTCACTGAGGTCAAAGGCTATTCCATAAGGATATCATAGCTCCTTTTTTTTTTTACTGTATATATCCTAAGGTTTTTCAGCATACAGGAGACAGTATCAAAACCTGTGGAAAAATAATCATGCCTGCTGATTGACTATGCCATATTTTCATATTGCTTATTTGTATAGATACATAAAATCAATTGAATGACCTCTCTACTGTTTCAATATTAAGTAAGTCCAATTTTAATGCAATGGAAGAGGTGGGGGTTGATAGTATTTGTCCTTAAGTTTAAAAAAAATTTTTTTACAAGTCAGTGGGGAGTTAAGTGACTTACCCAAGGTCATACAGCTAGGCAATTATTAAGTGTCAGGTTGGATTTGAACTCAGGTCTTCCTGACTCTAGGGCTCTGCACCACCTAGCTGCTCCTGTCCTTAAATTCTAATAGGTCTACAATGACTATTGGGCCTCAGACAGTGATGGGATTTTGTTGATTTGCACTGTTTGGCAGAACTGATACCTAATTTTATGTTGAATTCAGTAAACTGGTTATTAATTTATTTGAATCCTACACCTGGCCTCAGATGCTAGAATGATTCTTCATCTGAGAAACACTATTTTCCTCATTCCCTATGTTAAAATGGATATTCTCCTAATGCTCAAGCCTTCCTAGTTCTATCCTTTACTTTCTTCCTTATTGTGCTTTCACACCTTGAACTGTCCATTTTTTTAAAGACTTTATTTTGTTTTACAATTTCCCCCCATTCTTGCTTCCCTCCCCCACCCCCACAGAAGGCATTCTGTTAGTCTTTACATTGGTTCCATGTTATACATTTATCTCAGTTGAATGTGATGACAGAGAAATCATATCTTTAAGGAAGAAAAATAAAGTATGAGATAGTAAAATTACATAATAAGATAATGGTTTTTTCCCCCCTAATTTGAAGGTAATAGTCTTTGATCTTTGTTCAAAGTCTATAATTCTTTCTCTGGATACAGATGGTATTCTCCATCGCAGATAGCCCAAAATTGTCCCTGATTGTTGCACTGATGGAATGAACAAGTCCATCAAGGTTGATCATCACCCCCATGTTGTTGTTAGGGTGTACAGTGTTTTTCTGGTTCTGCTCATCTCGTTCAGCATCAGTTCATGCAAGTCCTTCCAGGCTTCTCTGAATTTCTATCCCTCCTGGTTTCTAATAGAACAATAGTGTTCCAAGACATACATATACCACAGTTTGTTAAGCTATTCCCCAAATGAAGGATATTCACTTCATTTCCAATATTTTGCCAACACAAATAGAGCTGCTATAAATATTTTTGTACAAGTGATGTTTTTACCCTTTTTCATAATTTCTTCAGGGTATAGACCCAGTAGTGGTATTGCTGGATCAAAGGGTATGCACACTTTTTGTTATCCTTTGGACATAATCCCAAATTGCTCTCTAGAAAGGTTGAATGAGTTCACAGCTCCACCAACAATGTATTAGTGCCCCAGATTTCCCGAATCCCTTCCAACATTGATCATTGTTCTTTCTGGTCATATTAGCCAGTCTGAGAGGTGTGAGATGGTGTCTCAGAGATGCTTTAATTTGCATTTCTCCAATAAGTAATGATTTGGAGCAATTTTTCATATGACTATATGCTTTGATTGCCTTGAACTTCCTTTTGCTGTATGTCCTTGAAAAAGTCATTTTCCTCTTCTGGATCTGAGTTTCTTCATTTGTTTCTTCATTGACCAGATGATCCTTAAAGGTTTTTTCCCCCCCAAATCATAACTCTAGGAATATGGATGGTACCCTTGAGGAACAGAGGCTTCAAAAATAGACATTTTTAGTATTATGACAGTTGTCTAGAACCTATGATCTTCCCCTAAAGTATCTGTAATTCAGCATGGTAAATTTATTTCTAGAAGACCCACTCAAGTTTACAAGCTAGCCCATATATCCCTAGTCAAAGGCAGCTCGGAGGTCCATGGGATAGAGCACTGTCCTTAGAGTCAGGAGGACGTGAGTACAAATTGGCCTGTAGCAATAGCTGTGTTACTTTGAGCAATTCAATTAACCCTAATTACCTTGTTTGTAGGGTTATTTCTAGTTGTCCTGATTCTTATCTGGTCACTGGACTCAGGTGGCTCTGGAGGAGAAAGTGAGGCTGGTAACTTAGCATAGCACTTCTCCACTCAAATCCAATTCATGAGTTTATCATGGCACCACCTCCCTGATGTCATGACCTTATTTGAGCAAAGAACAAACATCATCTTACCCCAATTCACCAATGACAATAATACCAAGTATGAGATACCAACGAATTAGCAGAGACCATATTTCAGGAAATGCCAGAAGCTTGCATGTCTTGGCTGGGTTGCTTCATTTGCTTGGGGGAAAATCATAGGAGAGGATAGGAAGGAAAATTGGCAGGAATCCATTTTTCCTGGTCTCTTTGGACTGCCTCTGGGGCTTTAGGCTCTAGGCAAGGGACCTGTAGAGATCTCAGTGGTTCCTATTGAGGAAAGTTTTATTTACTTGGAAAATTGCACAAGAAATCTATTCCTTTGAGAATCGGGTGGAGAATGAGACTCAAGAGCCACAGTGAGGAATAAATTATATTTTTCTCCCTTTTTAAACCAAACTATTTACCACTGAATCTCCTAAGCATTTAACTTTTTTTGGGATTGTTTGCAAAAACTTTAAGTGACTGAAGAGTAGTTGAATAAATATTGGAGAATAGTTAAACAAATTATGGTATATGAGTATAGCAAAATATTATTATGAAATTATGAAAGAGATGGTTTCAGAGGAAGCTGGGAAGAGTGGTATGAACTGCTGCAGAGTGAAAGGAGCAGAACTCAGAGATACAATACAACTACATTGTAAGGACAAAAAACTTAGAAAAACTTAAGATGCTAATAATAATTCAATGACCAAACACAATTCCAGAGGTCAAATAATGAAGCATGCTACTTTTTTTTTAGGTTTTTGCAAGGCAAATGGGGGTTAAGTGACTTGCCCAAGGCCACACAGCTAGGTAATTATTAAATGTCTGAGACTGGATTTGAACCCAGGTACTCCTGACTCCAGGGCCGGTGCTTTATCCACTGTGCCACCTAGCTGCCCCATGCTACTTATTTCTTGAATAATTATAAAAATGTTTGCCCTTTATAGAAGAAGACTATGACATCAGAGAGGTGATGCCATGACAAGAACATGAATTGGGTCTGAGTGTTTGGGGAGGGTGGGGATTGCTAAGTCACCAGACTCATTTTCTACTCCCAGAGTCATATGGGCCCAGTGTCCAGAAACAAATCAGGATGACTGGAGATGGTCCTGGATGTGAGGCAATCAGGGTTAAGGGACTTGTCCAAGGTCATATAGTTAGTAAGAGTCAAGTGTCTTAGGCCAATTTGAACTCCTATCCTCATGGTCTGGCTAAACTAACGTAATAAAAACGGCAATTTTACCCAAATTAAATGACTTATTCAGTTCCATACTAATAAAACTACCAAAAAAACTATTTTACAGAGCTAGAAAAAAATAGCAACAGAATTCTTCTGGAGCAACAAAAAGTTAAGAATACCAAGGAAATTGTTGAAAAAATACAAAGGAAAGTGGCCTAGCTGTTCCAGATCTAAAACTATATTATAAAGCTGCAATCATCAAAATGAGCTGCTACTGATTAAGAAATAGAATAATGAACCAGAGTATTAGAATAGGTACAAAAGAAATAGGAGTAAATGACTATAGTAATCTTCATTTGACAAACTCAAAGACTCCAGCTTCTGGGATAAGCACTCACTATTAGACAAAAACTGTTGGGGAAAGTTGGGAAATAGTATAGAAAAAACTAAGCATAGATCCACATCTCACACCTTATATCAAAATGAAGTCAAAATGGGTACAAGATTAAAACATGAAGGGTGATACTATAGACCAATTAAGAGAACAAGGAATACTCAATCTGTCAGACCTGTGGAGTTGGGAGAAAAAGAGAATATTATAAATTGCAAAATGGATTTATTTAGACTATATTAAATTAAAAAGTTTTTACACTAATAAAACCAATGTAGCCAAGATTAGAAGGAAGTTTGAAAACTGGGAACAATTTTTACAGCTAGTATTTCTGATAAAGGATTCATTTCTAAAATATTTAGAGAACAGAATCAAATTTATAAGATTACAAATCATTCCCTAATTAATACATGGCCAAAGAATATGAACAGGCAAGTTTCAGTTGAAGAATTTAAAACTATATATAATAATATGAAAAAAATGCTCCTAAATCTTATTGGTTAGAGAAATGAAAATTAAAACAACTATGAGGGACTACTTCACCCCTATCAGATTGGCTCAGATAGCAAAAAAAAAAAAAAGAAAAAGATAAAAGTTGAAGAGAATATGGGAAAATTGGGACATTAATGATTTGTTGGTGGATTTGCAAATTGATCCAGCCATTCTGGAGAGCAATCTGTAACTATGTCAAAAGAGCAATAAAAGTAATCATATCCTTTGATCCAATGATACAATAGTAGGTTTATATCCCAAAGAAATCCTAAAAAATGGGAAAAGTCTCACATGTCCAAACATGTTTATAACAACTCTTTTTGTAGTGGCAAAGAATTGAAATTGAAGGTGGGTAGCGAGCTGGTGCAGTAGATAGGCCCTGGAGTCTGGAGGATCTGAGTTCAAATATGACCTCAAACATTTACTAGCTATGTGACCTTGGGCAAGTCACTTAATTCCATTGCCTTGCAAACACCAAAAAAAAAAAAAAAAGAATTGAAAATTGAGGAGATGTTCATCAGTTGGAGAATGGCTGAACAAGTTATGGTATACGACTGCTATGAAGTACAATTGTTCTATAAGAAATCATGAGCAATCAGACTTTAGAGAAGCATGGAAAGAATTACATTAACTGATGCTAAGTGAATTGAGCCGAACCAAAAGACCTTTGTACATCTTAATAACAACATTGTGAGATGATCAACTATGATGGATGCAGCTCTTCTTAGCAGTTCCAAGATCATGGACAACCCTGAGAGACCAACTATGGACAATGCCATCCACATCCAGAGGAAAGGAATATGGAGTCTGAATGCATACTATGTTTACTTTTTTTAAAACTTCTTTTGTTTTTCCTTTCTTTCTTATAGTTTTTTTCCCCTTAGTTGTAATCCCTATTTCACAACATGACTAATATGTAAATACATTAAACAGAATTTTACATGTACAATTTTTACCAGACTGCTGACTGGCAGGGGGAAGGGGGGAGGTTACGTTTCTTCCCATAAAGTAGTCATTGAATGGAAAAAAAAAAGAAAAGAATAGCATAAAGTAGTAATCATAAACTGTATTTGGTATTCACTAACACTGGAAGAGTTTATCTTTGGAACAAAATAATTGAAAAATGTTCTGAAAAAAATGAACATATGAAAATGATCATATCTTGATCTTTAACTAAACCAAAAGCTTCAAATACTGGGGAAAGCACTCATAATTTGACACCTCCTCCTCTTCTCCTCCCCTCCCTCCCAAAAAAGAAAAAACAACTGCTGATAAAAATGGAAAGCAGTCTGGTAGAAGTTAATATTCAACCTATCTGTCCCCTGGATACAGAAACTAGATATAAAAATCCATTCTTTAAACAAATTAGAGGGGGAAGGAGATACTTCATGGGATTAGTTCCTGAATAAATGATCACAGGAGAGAAAATGAAAAATTTTATTTATATAAAATTGAAAAATTTTGCACAAATGCAATCAATGCAGTTAAAATTAGAAGAAAAACAGTAACTGAGAAAAATCTTTGCAGCAATTTTCTAGAATAAATGTCTAATATCCTAAATATGTAGGATTTGATGCAAATATATTAGGACAAAAAAAAGTTCTGAATAGGTAGTTCTCAAAGGAAGAAATGCAAACTTTCTATACCATAGGACAAACCCCTTCAAATTAGTAATAATATAAATGCAAATTGAAAAATTTCTTTGGTTCCAACTCACACCCATCAGAATAGCAAAGTTGGATAAAAGAGAAAAATGAAAATTACAATTATTGGAGGGGATATGGGAGGATAGGCACTGTTGGTAGAACAGTGAATGACTTCAATTATTCTAGCTTTTTTAAATTTAAATTTTTAATTTTTTTGACTTCAACTATTCTAGAAAGAAATTTGGAATATACCCCAGAGTCAATAAACTGCACATGCACTTTTACCCAAATATATCACTTATATCCCAAAAAGATCAAAGAAGGAGGGGGAAAAAACCTCCTATTTACAAAAATATCCATAAAAAGCACTTTTTGAACAAAGGATTGCAAACAAAGTAAGTGACCATCAATTGGGGAATGGCTGAACAAATTATAGTATATGAATATAACATAATTTTATTCATCCATAAGAAATGATGAAAGGGACAGATTCAAAAATGTCTGGTAAGACTTGGGTTTTTTTAAGTGTCTATAATTTTGGTCTTCCTTGAATTTTAAAAAATTTATTTTTATTCTAAACTCAACAAACACCAAATTAAATGAATATTTCCATATGAATAGTAGGAAAAAGATAGTATATGAAATTGAAGGCCTTTCCTATATACAACTTACTTTTCTCTTTAAGGCATATATAATAAATTCAACTGAAAGCTTTCAAAGCTTTCTTGCTTGTTTGTTTCCTGCTGAGTTTCCTTCTGTTCTCAGTCAACATTTATTAACCTTCTACTACAAGATAAGCATTGCATTAAGGTCTGGGAATATAAAAACTCTTCAGGTAAAAGAAATACGATGCCTTCCTTTAAGGAGCTTATAGTCTAAAGGAGTAAGACAACAAATAAAGGAAACAGAAAGGGGATGTGAGGATTGGGCAGAAAGAGGCAAAAATAATTGGTGCCTCTCATGTAACAAAAGAATAATCAAGCAAAACAAATTTGTATTATAATAGTCTTTTTGAAAATGTATGTCTCATTCTGTATATCTTGTCCACCTTGGTAGTATGGGGTCCCTATCTTTTTTTTTTGGTTTTTGCAAGGCAATGGGGTTAAGTGACTTATCCAAGGTCACACAGCTAGTCAATTATTAAGTCTTTCAGGCTGGATTTGAACTCAGGTCCCCCTAACTCCAGGGCTGGTGCTCTCATTACTGTACCACCTAGCTGCCCCTGGGGTTTCTATCTTGAAAACTGTAATGTGGATCCTTTAAGTAATAAAAGTCATGAATTATGGAGGTTTCCTAGAAAAATTCTCAATCAGTGAAAATCATCATCATCATCATCATCATCATCATCATCGTCATAATAGGGAGACCCTCTCAATGAAAGCCATGAATAATGTAAACCAAAAGAAAACACAATGATTAGTAAATGACCGGAACACAATTAGTATATATGTTCAGTTCATAATCTTGCATTCCCTGAGACTCTAGCCCTGACAGCATTGATATGGCACTCAGGTATTTGGGACCCAAACCCAGTACTGAGCAGAGTAAACCCCAAAATATTGGTCAATCCACATTAAATTACTTTATAACTCCTCCTCCCTTTGTCTTATTTCTATAATTACCATGGGGAGTTTACTCCTCCACATGAAATCCTATTTTCATTATAAAACTACCTATAAAATCAATCTGGAACCTTTTGCTTCAGTATTATATTGGAGCCCTTGTTTGAGGGGAGCCTTGAATATTCTGCTGAAGGGGAATTTTTGGGCAAGACAGTTGGGTAGAATAATTTATCATCAGTTTTCTGGAACTCTGCCCAGAGCATTGATCAGAGTTCTTAAGATCTTCATAGGTTATTTCTTTTACAATGTTGTGACCAGTTGAGTAAATTGTTTTTCAATTTCTTTTGATTTCACTCTAGAACAATTTATTCAAATCTTCCACAATTTCTCTGAATCCATTTCATTTGTCAAACTTTATTCAGCCATTCTCCAAAGGATGGTCATCCATTTTATCTCTAGTCCTTTTCTACAACAAAATGTACTTCTATAACATTTTTTTTGTATATTTTGGTTCTTTTCATCCTTCTTTGATCTTTTAAGGATATATTCCTTGTAACAGTATCATTGAGCTAAAGATCATATATAGTTTAGTGACTTTTGGAGTATATATTGATGATATCTTCTTTTAAAACCAAATATAAATTTTTTGTCTGCTAATGACAAATATGAATCTCCCTGTTATATCAGTAGTCATAAGATGGAACGGACATCCTGGAGAAGATTCCCATGCTTTATGGAGGTCTTTAGCAAAGGTCCTGAATTGGGAAGGGGCATTCTTTTGACTTATTGGAATTTCAATATATAGAGTTCATGGGAATATTAGTTCCTCTTTGTTCCAGTTCTTTAAGAATGCCTTTTTAAAATTCCACTTTGGGGTCCTAGCTGGGCCCCACACATACGAGACTACCACCTTAGAGAACTAACAAATGTATATGTAAAACTAATTCTGTTTGTTCTTTCTTAAGTTCAGACTTTGGAGGCTAACACATGTTATTTTAATTCCATTTGTTTCTTATTAGGATAAACTTTGAAGTTTTGAAGGAGAAATAGTCCTTCCTGTAATATGTTTTTTTAGGGGTTTTTTTGCAAGGCAAATGGGGATAAGTGGCTTGCCCAAGGCCACACAGCTAGGTAATTATTAAGTGTCTAAGACCGGATTTGAACCCAGGGCCGATGCTTTATCCACTATGCCACCTAGCCTCCCTGCCTTCCTGTAATATTAAGGAACTATTATCTGCACTGGTCTGACATTTTCTGTGGGTTTCTGACCCTCTCCCCATTATTCAGTTTAATCCTTCTCTCAAATGTAAGTTCACTAAAATAATAGAAAGCAACTTCAGCCCCTTCTTCCTATCCTTCCTCCATCTATCTGGCTCTTAACCCTCCAAAATGTATGCTTGACTTCAGTCATGTTCAGATGTGTCATTCTTTGATTTCCCCCTACCCCTAACTCCTCCCTGCACAGGAGGTGGGCTAGGCTCCCTATAAACCTTCTTTTCCATGCTGGACCCATGTAGTCCCAGCTCCATGTGAATGGATTCATGTTGATCTAAGTCTAGTCGCTGTCTCAAGGCTATTTCCTTTCCCTTTCCCTTATTGCCTTTCTCCCTTTAACTGTCTTTGTTGTTCTTCCCAGTGCAGTTTGTAGCTTTTTCTTTTTTGCTTAAACTTATCTTTTTAAAAACTCACTTCCTTTACCTTATTAAATAACTTAGCCTGTGAACTTTTTATAATAATTTCTGAACTTTTTGTAATAACCTGTTAACTTTTGCAGCAATCTGTGAATTAAAATTTATCTTTTTCTTACCCTGATGAGTTAGATTCTAGTAATTTCCTCACTGAAAAGAATCACAGATGTCTCACTCTGATCTCTTCACTCCAGTTACTCCAGCCACAGGAGGTTAACACATATTAGTTTAATTCTGATTGTCTTTATTAAGGCCAGACTCTGTAAGGTTAACAGTGAATTTCCAAATTGCCTTAGTCAGTGCTGGACTAATTCACAGCATCCCCTAGAGTGAATTGTGCATTTTTTTTTCTTTTTTTGTTGTTTTTTTTTTATTATTTTTAATTTCTTTTTTCTTATTGGTTGATAGATTGCATTTCTTCCTTTCAGATCTACCTATTTATTGATTTTTTTGATCATTTAACTATTGGGGAATGGTTCATGTTCTTATGTGTTAGAATCAATTGTTGAGAATGACTTCCCAGTAGGACCACTGATAACCCTACCCCCTCAAATGATGAAACAATATGAATCTAAGTTTTCAGGGGCCTTGCAAAGCTTAAATGGCTCTTGAACTCAAAAAGTTCCAATAGCACTTCTATATAGTGATCATAAAGTAAATAAACATCTTTGCCATCAGGGTGCAACTCCATCTCCCCGCCAAAAGTGACAAGAATATCCACAGGAAGGGGCAGCTAAGTGATGCAGTGGATAGCGCACTGGCACTTGAGTCAAGAGGACCCAAGCTCAAATCAACCTTAGATATATAATCCTTACCCAGCTGTGTGACCTTAGGCAAGTCACTTAGCCCCATAGCCTTGAAAAAACAAACAAAAAGAATATCTCTAGGTGACTAAGCTATTATACTGAATGTTCAGAGAGATGAGATTACTATTTTTTCTCCTGGAAATGTAAAGACTGGGGCCTTAAAGTTTCTCCTATAGATACTTAGTCTTTCCTTTCATCCTTACTTAGGACATACTGAATACTTCCTTTCTCCTAAATCTCCTCCCTTTACTCTCCCTATGTAAGTTCACTTTTTTTTTAGTCTCCAGGCGTTCTACCTGGTAATCTCTTACTTTTCTTTCTGCCCCATACTACCCTAAGGCTAATGAAGGCAAGCCAGGCTATTACGATTCTCTGAGCAGTGGTATGCTAAGTCTAAGATTTGAGTTCCACTATGTTATAGTGTTCCATCTGGACAGTCCTGCCCTGCCTACTAAATATACATTTCTGAGGAGTCAGAGCAGGAAGCACCATAGGCAGTTTTAACTCCTTCACATGCAGTCAGCTGCTAGGAGGGGAGAGTCTTGTAATAACAGGAAATAGGGATAGGTCACCCCAGTACTCAAGAATTCCTCATCTTTGGGAGGGGAAAAAATCAGATGACAGCGCACCCTAGAAGACCCTTGGCACCCTTGTATTCTTTAGGGAAATCATAGGATCATAGATTTAGCAATGAGAGGAATTTCAGACACTGTCTAGTCCAACCCTTTTGTTTTATAGATGAAGAAACTGAGACTCAGGGAGGATAAGTGAGTTGTCAAGGGTCCCTCAGTTTATAACCTTAGAAAGAGGTATTCTTCTATAGGACAGAATGCCCCTGGCATGGCATCTGCTTGATGGTCAGTTTGTCCAGTTAGTATTTTTCCATCTAGACTGAGTGCAACAAAATTTTAAAACCTACTGGACTAGTCTCTTGTAGTTTTACTCAGCCTGCTAACTAAACGCTTTTCTACAGAATGGTGATGACACTAGCCAAAAGGCCTGAGTTTAAGTCCCAGGTCTGGCAGTATTTGGACTCTGGACAAATCACCTTCTCTGAAATCACCCTTTCTTCATCTAAAAACCAGATTTAATCATATTCATCACATAAGAAAAGGACTTTGCAATCCATACAGCACTAGATATGTGTTATACTATGTTGTTTTTCTATCCTGATTTCCATTTGTCCAGAAGGGAAACTAAGGCAAAGAATTGGTTAAACTGTTCAATCAGTTCCACACAAAATTCAGCAGTCACTGAGGCAATAAATAACCTAGTTAATCCAGGACCTAACCCACTTTTACTGAATAACCTGAGTAATTATCTCCGTTCTTTGCTTCTCTTTTCACAGTGAGTGCTAGGCATCAGGCCAAACTTTTCCCTAGGGCGGATCCCATTACAGGTCACTGTGAATACAGGTGTGAAGGACTCAGAAGCTGGAATGAATTCCCACCCACTTCTGATGAGTCTCATCAGAGGTTTATGTTGGTTACCTGTCTCCCTCTTCGTTGAATGGGGACCCCAAGATCAACTGTTGGATATTTCCTCAAAGTGACCAGAGGGTCCAGGGATGAAAAGCACTATTGATCCACCTATGCCCCAGGGTCTGCTCCAAGGATTCCCTTCTGGGCTGAGTCCCTCTGTGGAGCACTGACCTATCCATTTGTATCTCAGCAAGTACTCCTTGCCACTGTGGTCTGGGAGAGTAAGCCAGCACCAATTCACAGCTGACAAACTCCAGGAGAGTGGCAGCAAGCTGGGGATGGAGCTCTGGGCAGGGTGCCAGCTCTCCTGTGTTCTGTTCCTGGCTCTGCCAATGACTCACTCTGGGCCTCCCCTCCCATCTTGGGGTTGCTTCTCTTTTCTCAGTTCCCTCCATTCTTGGCCAAGGATATCAAGGCTCAGCTGTTTAAGTGGGATAGAAATCTTCTAGAGAGAAGTCAAAGTGGCCAAGAAGAGAAGCTTGAGATTGGGATGTGGGGTGCTGAGACAAACAGGCTGAACTGAGGCCATAGGGGCAGAGATCCTGAATGAGAGGAGGGAAGAGGATGGTTGTGGAATAGGGAAGGGGGAGGCTCAGGAGACCTGGAGCCTGTCTTGTCCTGGAAGGAAGTAGAGTTGGTAGAGAAAGTGGGGTGGGGTTAGGGGAGGAGGCATTCTGCCAACCCTCCTGGGCAGCAGGAAGGAGGGTATGAAAGGGCCCTTCATATGGGGGCAGTGAGCAGGAAACTCATCCAACCACCAATGTTATCTGAGAAAACGGCAGTGACTTGCAGCCCCCAGGTTGGCAAACCCTATATGGCTATAGTCAGGAGGCAATCAGCAACTGGAACATCTGGTCCACACCCCTTCCCTTGCCCCTTCTTCCTCCCCTGCTGGCTCTTGGCAGAGGGTATATTTCCTTGGCAATGACCCTAGTCCTTCTCTTAAAAAAAATTCTCTCTGTCCAAACTCTGGCCACTTTTTCTAAGTTCAAGGTCCTATCCTGGGGCTCCTCCCACCTTTTAGTTGGTCCAGCCTTTTTCCCTTTGCAAGCAGTGCCCCCTGCTGTTCCAGATGCCAACATATCTTAAACCTTTATAGCTTGAATCTTTAAATTCTCTGTTCAAAAATGACTGCTTTATTAACGCTATCAATACAATATACGAATGCTATAAAAATTGTCGATAAAAGAATATAGTGGAACGTAGAGATATTTGTATGTAGTATAGCAAGAGAATATTCTCAAAACCAAAACTCTGAGCAAAACCATATATACCATACATCACTCATCAATGACAAAAATGATAAATATTGGAAGCATTAAAGGAAAACAGACATCATAATGCATTGTTGTTAGAATTGTGAATTTATCCAGTCATTATATAAAGCAATTTGGAGCTATGCCCAAAAATCACTAAATTTTTGTCTTAATTCTTAGCAATACTATTACTATACTCGAAGAGATCAAAGAACTATGAAGATGACCTATGAAAATATTCATATCAGTTCCTTTTCTAGAGGTTAAAAAAAAGTTGGGGATGACTAACAAATTTTGGTATATGAATATGATGGAATATTAATCATGCTGTAAGAGTAGATTAAATGCAGTGGATAGAGCACTGGCCCTAGAGTCAGGAGTACCTGACAAATCCAGTCTCAGACACTTAATAATTACCTAGCTGTGTGGCCTTGGGAAAGCCACTTAACCCTATTGCCTTGCAAAAACCTTAAAAATAAAGAATAGATTAAATGGTAATTTCAGAGAAATCTGGGATGACCTCTAAGATCTGATGCAGAGTGAAACAGAACTCAACATAATTTTTGCAATGACAACAACATTGCTAAGAGATATTTTAGAATTCCAGTTTGGGTTCTTGTTCTTTGCTATCAAAGACCAAAATGATATAGATAGAGATGTTACAGTGTGGTTCATCAGACCAATACAAACTTGGAATATTCTATCACAGGTCAGTCATAGATAGTCTATATGAACATAGACTCTGAAGTGGGTACTCTAAAGTTATGCATCTCATGTTTCCTTTGAGTTGCTTCCATTCTGTCTTGTTCATGGAGTACAGCACCCTCTCCTATGAGGGCACACCAGGCTAGGCAGTCCTGTGCCAGTGTCTCCCATGCAGTACAATCGGTTCCAAAGTTCTTAGAGAGATCTTCACAGTGTCTTTGTATTACTTTTTCTTACCCCACTGTGAGTGCTTGCTCTGTGTGATTTCTCCATAAAATAGTATTTTTGGCAAGTATTTTGGCATTTGAATAAATATGGCCAACCCCTCAGATATGTGAACTCTTATCAATGCAATGATCAACCACCATTTCAGATGATTAAATAAGAAACAGTTTATACATTTTCTTCCAGAGAGACATTGAACCTAAAATATATAAATCAACCTAAAATATATAAAATATATAATTTAGATGTATAACCACAGCAAGATTTGCATTTTTTTCAAGGGGGGAGGTAGGGTTGGAATGGGGTAGAAATTTAATTATTCTTTTTATAAAGTTGCACATACAGATTCATGTATTCAGGTGCAATCCTCTTTTTCTGTTTTCCTTTGTGTATCAGTCCTTCTGACAAGAACTCTAAGTTATTAAGGACCCAGGGCATCATCATACTGGTAAATGTTTAACAACCAGCTCTTCCAAGGGAAAAATGTATGCATGATATGTTAACATTTTCTTGATCACTTTCTTAAGTCTAGACAAGAAACAAGAAATCAAAGCTTGAATTGTAGCATTTGTAAGTTCTGAGGTATAAATGCTCAGACTAAAAACTTAACAACTGGCTCTTAAGAAGTGGTTTGAGTTGACTCCAGAGGAAGCTAAAATGGCATTAGTACTGGAGGGAAGACTCTTCCACTACAATGGGAGTTTAAAATAATCCTCTGTGAAAGAATTAGGACAGAGAAAGAGAAAACATACCAAGAAGAGAGGGAGTGGATGATGAGGGTGGTACTTCCCTAAGACATGAAAGCAGCTGTGGTGCAGATTGTTTGGTAGTGCCCTTTCTCAAACTGAAGACTGGAGAAGTGAAAGCTAAAGGAGCAAGAAGGAAGATATGAAATTGTTTTGTCTTGTTTTGAAATTGCAGGCTTTTGCTCAGGTAATGGCAGGACTGAGTTAAAAAAATAAAACTAAATACTCTCTTTAGAATTTGCTCTTTATTCCTTTCCTCGACTTAATTTAGCTGAATATGTCTGGTACATATTTCTAAGCATATTCTTTAATTTTATTAAAGATTGCATCTGACTGATCTAATCTTATTTGTTATGAAGACTTGTGACTTACCCTGTCCTGTATGTTTTGTTTATACTTCTGTGACTCACACAGGATAGTGTACCCTTCCCCAGAACAGTCCTTTGTTGGAGAGTTTTCTTTGTTTAATTGGGGGAATAATATGGGTCTATCCTTTTGTTTTGTAACTACACTTCCAATAAAAGAATTACTATGAAATCGGGTCTTTCATTATGTATGGCCCATCTGAGCACAGCCTAACCTGTTTTTACAAGCAGTACAGATTTCCACAGGCAAATCTATAGAAAGGTTCATGTTTATTGATGTTTTTCAAATTTATAACAATAATAATAAAGAGAAAGGGCTAATCAAGGGTTAGTTGGCAACTAATTTGCAAAAATATAGGAGTTACAGAAGGGATTGCATTCCTTAACCGAGTTATTTTGCTCCTAATAATACATCCTAAAGGATATTTATAGAAGGGAGGGAAAAACTTTATATGCCTTTCCCCTCTTGAGATCACTTTGCATCAATTTATACATTTTTTTTATTGATTTTCCTGTGTAATTACTCTATGCTTCCCCCACCCCAAATTCCCTGAGGCAGGGAATTCTTTTATTTTACTTTTTCACTTTGTATCCTCAGGATCTAGTCTAGTATTATACAGATGTGTTTAATAAATATCTGTGGAATTGAGCCAAATGTTTAATATCAATTTTATAGAATATTATTATAATATAAAGTGATAAATATGAAGAATGCAAAAAAATATATATGCAGCTGGTGGCACCACTGAGTAAGGTAAACTGAGCTGCCAACTGTTAAGAGGAAGGTGATACTTTCTCATGCTACAAGGTGCAGCTTGGTGGTGACACAGGTTTATTTTGCTTCTCAAACTGAAGACTAGAGAGATAAAAGTTAAAGTGGCAAGAAGGAGCATATAAAATTACATGTATGTTAAACTATATGTATAAATGGATTTATTTATATGTATGTATGACTATCTATACATCTATCTATTTATCTGTCACAAATCCTGATCATTGGTTCTTACTTTTTCTTTCTCTCCTTATTATGATTACCCCTTCAAAGTTGAGGTTTGTTTTGCTTGTAAATATCCCCTCTTCACTTCTTTCCTTCTTCATCCCTCCTCTCTCTCTATTCCAACTTGTTTCCCTATTGAATTTAATGTATTTTTACCCCAAATTCATTGTGTATGTATGAGATTAATGAGATGCTACCTTTTCCTACATGTTTATATACTCTTTTCCTCTTGAACTCCTATTATGAGAAATAGTGAAGTTTCTTCTCTTTCTTCCTCATTTCTTCCAGTGTATTTTTTAACTTGATCCTTTTTTTCTTTCTGAAAACTAACAAAGCAGAAAAAAATCAAATTTAATCCACATTTGTCTTTTTTGCTTCTTTTTGTGACCCTTAAAGACAATGAGGCTTCTTTTTTTTTAAATTTTTTATTTTTTATTTAAGGCAATTGGATTAAGTGGCTTGCCCAAGGTCACACAGCTAAGTAATTATTAAGTGTCTGAGGTTGGATTTGAACTCAAGTACTCCTGACTCCAAAGACAATGGGAATTCTAAGAGATTCATGTTGCTTCTCTTTGTATAATGCTAGCACTTCATTATCATTTGGCCCTTTCCAATTGCTCAAATGTACTAGCTTTTTAAGATTTTTCTTGTAGCCTATGCCTGTGTTTCAAACACTTTATCCACACCCTTCTTTTTATTATGAATACTTGAATATTCTCTATTTTAGCAAGGGTTCATTTCCCCCTTAGGAATATACTTATTTTTGTGGGTAAGTCATTCATGATTATAAAATGGCTTCTGTAATATTACAATCTGAAATTTCTCTCTCTCTCTCTCTCTCTCTCTCTCTCTCCCTCATCAGAAACAGTATAGTGTTGAGTGATCTTTACTATGGTTCCTTGATACTTGTAATCTTTCTTTCATTATGTCTGTGGTATATTTAGTTAAATGTGAACACTTTGGATTTTGACAGAAACCCAGAATAGTGCTTCTTTCAGGTGCCTGGTGTATTCTTCATATTTTTACTTGTCTCTGGTTCTAGCAAATCTGAGTAGTTTTCTTAAAATATGGCGTACAAGTTTTTGTTTGGTTGTATTTTTCAAGGAATCCTAAATGATTCCTAAATTATTATTCCTCAACCTATTGTCTAGGTCAATTTTAAAAGATAAAATACATGATAGTTACCCAATATATGATTCTATTTTTCAGACTTTTTAATTTGCTGCAATATTTCTTGTTATCTCATGGAATTATTGAGATATCTTTGTTCCATTCAATTTTTCAGGGAGTCTATTTATTGGGTAGGGTTCATTCATCCTACGTTTCATTCTTAGTTGTTTATTCTTCTTCCAGTTCCCAGCTTCCCTTCCCAGCTAATTTCCTTCCCCTTTTGCTCTTTTCCTCCCAACCTCCTCCCCCCAGCCCTGGACCTCAACATTGACAGAGCAATTTTATTGCTACCATTATAAATTTAATATATTCTTTAAAAAAGAAATTTTAATTTTAATTTAAAAAAATAGAATTTCACATTTTCATTCATAATAATCTTTTTTCTTGTCTATTTAGATCATATTTACTGATATTTATAATAAAAACAAAGATTAAAAATTAATTTGCTTCTTCAATCCTTTGATTTCACATCTATTAAGGAATGACATTTCTTCTCATATATTTATATTAATTCCCTTCATATTATAGCTCCCTTATTTTATAAATGAAGAAACTGAGATCTTATCCAAGATCGTTCAGTCCTAAGTAGCAAATCTAAGATTTCAATTCATTTCCTGACTACCTTCACTCTTTGCTTTGAAGACATGGTCTGATTAAAAAGTAGAACTTTGGGCGGCTAGGTGGCATAGCAGATAAAGCACTGGTCCTGGAGTCAGGAGTTCCAGAGTTCAAATCCGGTCTCAGACACTTAATAATTACCTAGCTGTGTGGCCTTGGGCAAGCCACTTAACCCCATTTGCCTTGCAAAAAAAAAAAAAGAATAATAAAAAAAAGTAGAACCTTTCAAGTAATGAAGACATAAAGGAACAGAAAAGAAAATTTTAAAATATAATAAAACTCTTCAAGGTCAAACATACAATAAGCATAGTTTTTTTTAAAAAAAATTTAACACTAATTTTCACTCAATGGAAATAGCATGTAACACTCTGCCCCCTCCCTGGACCACTTTCTCCATGTGCCTTTCCATCAGATAATTGGACTTGCAGAGGTGAGCACTCTCTAAGCTTACTGTGGTGCCACATTTCTAACACTGTAGCTCATGAACCCCCATTAGGCAGTAGACACAATTAGCTATGGCAAAGACATTTACTAAGACTGACAGTAAGAAGAGTAACTACAAAACATTTCATCCTAGATCTAGGGCATCACAGTAATACACATATTGGGACAGAATAAGTATAAACTTGGGTGGCGCAATGGATAGAGCACCGGTATTGGAGTAGGAGGATCTGAATTCAAATCCAACCTCAGATACTTACTAATTACCTAGCTGTGTGACCTTGGGCACATGCCTTTCAAAAACCTGAAATAAAACCCCCAAACCAAAAACAAAACAAGTGTAATTCTATAGTGTTACTCTTTGTCCTGGAATTTATAAAGGTCTCCATAATCCCAAAGATAAAGAAAACAAAAACCAAGCTTCCTTTGTCCCCCATAGAGGTTTAAAGAATGTATGAGAATTTCTCCTTAGGAATCAGGGACCTAAATTCCTTGGGAAGTCACTTGCCTTAGTCATCAAACCAAATCACTTTGTCTTGATGCTTTGTATAATCACATAAACCTCTGGACTCAGGACTTATGCTGCTTATCCCCTCATTAAAGGGCCTTTTGTTATAGACCTACACTCAGACCACATTAATCTTGAGGGAAGAGGGGGTGTCTGTGTGTGTGTGTGTGTGTGTGTGTGTGTGTTTTGCTTCTTATAATACATGGAGCAATACTGTGAACCCCTGGAATATATAGAATAATCCAAAATGCAGTCCAAACCAGCCATTCTCAAGGCTGAACAAACTGACTTACAAAGGAAAACAAACTCAGAAAAGCCCCAGAGATATGGGACTCCCTGAAAAGGATTCTGCCCTTGGGGTTGATCACTCAGAATTTCTGGGCCACTTTCAGGCCACAGGAATCCCAGAGTAGCTGCTGTACTTCTGTCACAGTAAGGCAAACATTCCCTCTATGGAGTTGGATTTCTCCTCCTTTTTTCATTCCCCTCTTGGATTCATCTAAACTGCCAAATTTAAGCTTATCTAGGGCTCAGCTATTTAAAGCCACAAAAGCAGGGACATTTTTATTTATTTTTTTGTTTGTCCAATGACTTAGCTCTTAACTAATTCCATAAAAGAAAGGTATTCACATTTGGTAAAGGGATTGTCAGGAGTTAAGACTTTGCTAACACATTAACACCTGATTATTTTTGTGATCTATTTCTTTGATTTCAGTGACAATAGCAACTTTGGGGGATGGGGGGTGTGATGGAGGGAAAGAAGTCACATCCTCACTTCCAAAGGGAAAAAAGGATGATGATGATTCCTTGTCAAGGCCACCAATGCTATGAAGTATTTGTGGGATTGGATCTAGGGATGCCAGAGAATTTGCTGGCCTCTGACTTGAATCTTCAATTGCCTTTCAAATGTCTTCAACTTGATGTTTTGTGTTTTTTTAAGTTGTTTTTCTTTTTTTGTTTTGTTTTGTTTTGTTTTGTTTTGCAAGGCAATGGGGTTAAGTGGCTTGCCCAAGGCCACACAGCTAGGTAATTATTGTGTCTGAGGCCAGGTATTCCTGACTCCTGTCTGAACTCAGGTACTCCTGACTTCAGGGCCAGTGCTTTATTATCCGCTGAGCCACCTAGCCGCCCTTGATGTTGACATCTTAAGCTCCTTATGTTCAAAACAGAACTCATTAGCTTTTCTCCTAAACCCTTCCCCCTCCTCTCCTACTTTCCCATATCACTGTAAAGCAGGAGGGGGGAACCTTTTTTCAGCCATCATCATTCATGGCCATACCAAATTATCAACTTAAAAATCAGCCTACTATAGTTGATCAAAAAAGCTCCTAGATTTATTGAATTTCAAGTCCCACCTGCAGTTGCCTTGGCAATGTCAGACCTAATGATTTTTCATGACTTGTAGGACCTAGGACCAGACATTCCTACCCCTGCTGTAGAGGGTAACACCATCCTCCCACTTCCCCAGGCTCTAAAACTAGGAGTTGTCCTAGATTCCTCTCTATATCCAAACTGTTGTCAAAGCCTATTGATTTCATCTTTGTAAAATCTTTAGAATATGTCCTTGTCTCTCCTCTGATATTCTGATATTGTTACATGGAAGTACAAGCTCTATTGCCTCTTGTCTGCAATAACCTGTTGGTGTGTCCACTTGCTTTAAATATTTCCCTTCTCTAATTCATCCACTGAAATGATTTTTCTAAAATGCAGATCTATTAATGCAGGAAAATAAAAAGCAAGATATATATATATATAGGAAAATAGGAAATAAAAGAGAGAAATTACTAGAATTAAGAAGAATTACAGAGGGCTTCATGTAGAAGTGATGATTAGTACAATGTTAAATATATATTGAATTGAATTGAAAAAAGAAAAAAAGGAGATGATCCTAGTGGATATGTGACACAGAACTATTAAGAAGAAGAGTTTTGAGCTTGAAGGGATCTTACATCTGAAATCAAGTCCAACCCTCTCATTTTACATACAAAATAACTTCAGCAGAGATATATGAAGTGACTTACTGGGGTCACACAGGTAGTAAGTGAGCAAGGCAGAATTTGAACCAACATCTTTTTTGTTTGTTTGTTTTTTTGCAAGGCAACAGGATTAAGTGATTAGTCAACTTCATACAGTTAAGTAGGTATTAAGTGTGGGAGGCTGGGTTTGAACTCAGGTCCTTCTGACTCCTGGGCTGGTCCTCTATCTATTGTGTTGCCCCGCTGCCCCAAAACCAACATTCTTTGATTCCAAATCCAGGGTTCTCTTTTCAGTGGACAGCATTACCAATCTTGGAACAACTTTGTCAGTGCTACTCTTCTTTTTTTTTTTTAAGTTGTTGGTTTTTTTTTTGCAAGGCAAATGGAGTTAAGTGGCTTGTCCAAGGCCACACAGCTAGGTAATTATTAAATGTCTGAGACTGGATTTGAACCCAGGTACTCCTGACTCCAGGGCGGGTGTTTTATCCATTGCCCCACCTAGCCGCCCTAGAGCTACTCTTCTTTCATGTTTGGACCATTTCTTTGTAGGTGGTAGCCACTGGAAATAGAAGCTACCAGAGTCTGTTATGGAGATCCTACTGAAACCACCCATAGTGCCAGGAAAGGGTTTTAAAGAGCCCTGGGGCTATTACAGAAAGCATGAAACAAAGTGGAAGGAGGTAGCAACCTCAATAGATCCTACTTGCTTAGGATGCTGGAGAGACCCATGCTATCTATTCATGTTAAGAGGGAAAAAATGGAACTCTAGTTCCTTATCAATGAGAGAATTGGCCCAAAGTTTAGTATCCTTGGGTGCAGCTTATTGGGGCAAATAGAGTGCCAGGCCTAGACTCAAGAGGACTCATCTTCCTGAGTTCAAATCTGGACTCAGATACTTACAGTTGTCTGACCCTGAAAAGTCATGTAACCCTGTTTGCCTCAGTTTCTTCATCTGTAAAATGAGTTGGAGAAAGAAATGTCAAGAAACCCTAGTATCTTTGCCAAGAAAGTCCCAAAAGGAGTCCCAAAGAGTCCTAGGTGACTGAAATGACTGAACAACAACAAGCAGTGATCTAAAGGACAGGAAAGGATTGGAAGTAGAAGTAAAAAGATAAGAAAAGAAAAAAAATGCTATCTTCCTCTAGAGAGAGAGAATTGATAAACTTTGAATATTGATTGAAGTCTATTTTTTCCTTGCTTTATTTTTCTGTGTATGTTTCCTCTTGCAATATAGTATGTAAATATGCTTTGTGTGGTTTACATATATAATCAATATATTGCTTACCTTTTCAAGAAGGGGTGGAAGAGAAAGAATTTGGCATTCAAAATTTTTAAAAATGTTAAAAAAAGTTTTGCATGTAATTGAGATATAAAATTAAAAAATTATAATGATATAAAATGGACCTGAGTTTCAACAGTTTTGACCAGCCTGTCAGTTAAAGTGAAGTAAGGAGGAGAGCTGGCCTTTGCAGGCCAGTCTCCTGTTTTCTTACAATGATGTAATCCTGATTAGGATCTAGCTAGGGTTTCTTTATGACTTTAATTTAATTTTTTTTTTTTTTGCAAAGCAATAGGCTTAGGTGATTTGCCCAAAATCACACAGCTAAGTAAGTATTAAACATCTGAGGTCAGATTTGAATTCAGGGTCTACTGACTCTAGGGTTAGTACTCTATCCACTGCACCACCTAGCTGCCCCATTTTAATTTCTATTGAATTTAATTTATCAAGAAACTAAAGTGGGATGGCTAGGTGGCACAGTAGATAGAGCACAGGCCCTGGAGTCAGGAGTACCTGAGTTCAAATCTGGCCTCAGACACTTAATAATTACCTAGTTGTGTGGCCTTGGGCAAGCCACTTTACCCCAAAAAACACAAAAAGAAACTAAAGCAATTGGTATACTACACAAAAACTGTTTTTTTATACTCAGTCTGTTGGTCTCCAAAAATGATTATCCTCTAGTATTATCTTCTCCCCATTCTATACACAAGAATATCTAAATGACTCAGTGGATAGTGTGCTGGACCTGGAGCCAGGAAGATTCATCTTCCTAGGTCCAAATATGTCCTCAGATATTTACTGTGTGACCTTGGGCAAGTCATTTCACCCTGTTTGCCTCAGTTTCTTCAACTCTAAAATGACCTAGAGAAAGAAATGACAAACCATTCTGGTATCTTTGCCAAGAAAATCCCAATGGGGTCATGAAGAGTTGAACATGACTGAACAATACTTTATACCCATGCCAATTGGTATGTCCCACTGGCTGTCCCCTGTGCCTGGAATGCTCTCCTTCCTCTTTTCTACTTCCTAGTTTTTTTCAGGATTCAGCTCAAATCTCACTGTCCAGGTTCCCTCTGTCATTCAATCATCCCTTCCCTTCTGAGATTACTTTCCATACACATACATTATTGTTTATCATATATAGCTTGTATGCATAGCTTTCTTTCTTTCTTTCTTTCTTTCTTTCTTTCTTTTTTTTTTTTGCTATTGTCTCCCATGTTCGAAAGTGTGTTCCTAGGGTGGCTAGGTGGTGCAGTGGATAAAGCATTGGCCCTGGAGTCAGGAGTAGTTCAAATGCAGTCTCAGTCACTTAATAATTACCTAGCTGTGTGGCCTTGGGCAAGCCACTTACCCCCATTTGCCTTGCAAAAAAAAAAAAGAAATTGCGTTCCTCAAGGTCATGGACCATACTTTTGACTTTCTTTGTGGACCTAGGGCCTGTTTAATCAAAATGGAAATGATGAAGTGGATTGTATCCAACAATATATATGACATTCTGCATCCAGATCCTCCTCACCTCATTATGACAAGCATTCAGTTCACATTAATGGTTGAATTTTAAAAATATTTTCATTGATGTGATCATTCCACATATTATGTAAAGTATGTGTATTCCCAGGAGCAAATGTGTTTTACTTAGGTGAGGTATGAATGTCCATATGGCTCTATCTTGAATGTGACTCAAAGGGAGGCTTCTTTGATGGATCTCTCAGAGTCTTTTGCTCACCCTTCTCCCAAGGGTGCTTTGAACATGTTTAACATCACTTTCCTGGTTCTGTTGACTTTGCTCTGAATTGTGGCATATGATCTCATATTTCTCTTCTCTGTCTCTATTTTATTAATAATAATATATTGTTATTATTAATATATACTAATCACAATAATATATTATTAATAAATAATATATAATAATATATGATTTAATACTATATAATAAACATAACATAACACAACATAATTAACATAACATAATAGAATACAATACAACATAGCACAACACAGCACAACACAGTAGAACATAGTAAAATGTAATACAATGATATGATATAAGCTAACCTCATTTAACCTAACATGGCACAACATAACATAATTATAGGAAACATAGCTGTCTCAGAGCTGGCAGCAAAGGATCTAGTTTGGCCTATGAGTCCCTGGGCTAGGGAGAGTCAGGCTCTAGGAAATACAGGCTGCCTGCCAGAAAGGGGGTAGGGATCCATCCGGATGAGGGGAACCAGGCGTGAAAGTCATAGGGGCCAGGAAGGGGTTTTCCAATGGCCGGGTGGTTTGATGCCAGTACTGTCAGAATTGGAGCCAGATTCAATACCACTCAGCCCGGGCCCCAGGAAGGGGGCAGGACTGGCAGAGTTAGAGAGCCATGCACTGATCTGATCTTTGGGTTGCTGGGTGGAGAGAGCAGAACCACTGACCCATGTATGCCCTCTCATGGACCTTGTTGAAGGAGGAAAAATGAGTAGGACAGGTACCTTAAGGTCACCAAGGAGGAGCTAATGGAGAGGAACTGTGCCATGTGGGCACCTAGGCATTTGGGCTGGAAAAGACTCCCTGATGTGTGGAGGTCAGGGTCCATTCCCAGATCTTGAGTGTCTCAGCCCTCCATGCCGACTCTTCCTATTCCAATACCTTTGCTTTGAAAAGCAACTGGATCCACTCCATTCCATTTGACTCATTGTCCCTTTGCAGAGGTGAGAGGTCCACAGGTATTGCACATTGCACATAGGTCAGACTTTTCCCAATTACTGATCATTTAAGTTCTACCAGCAAACAGTATGACCCTGTTGAGCTCTGCCTCAATTTCCCCATCTGAGGAATGGGGCTTCTGGAGCTGCTGGGAAAAAAAATGTGCCAGATAACAATTTGCACTTTAGAGTAATGAGAAGCCTTGTTAGGTCCTAGGCCAGGGTCCTAAGTTTGTCTAGAGAAGAGGTATTAGGGAGGATTGTGATATAACATACAAAAAAGTCAACTAGCATCAGTGGGAAAGGTTACCTACATAAACTTAAACCTTCCAGGATTCCTTTGTATGAGTAGAGGATGTGGTAAGTGTCTTAACCAAACTTACATCTTTCCAAAAGAAGGAACCACTGGACAATCTCCCCAATAACCTGGTCACAGTATAATGTGCCCACCCTGCCCTGAGGAGGACCCCCCCCCCCCCCAAGTCATTGCCTCCTGAGGGAGGCCTAGCCTGGAAAACCGGACTCTGAAGTTGAAACAGTCCAAGACCCACCAGTGGGCAAGTGTTAAGAGTCCATCCAGTTTCCTTCCTCTTCTCTCTCATGCCCATCTCTGCAGCCAATTCACCCTAGCTCTCCTTAGCATTCCTGCCAAAGAGCTGTCAGGTTTTCTCTTTGCTGGGGCAACAGGCTGGGTCATGGGAGTGGAGGAGGCATCTTTGACTAGGGATTGGCAGAGGCCCCAGAAACTCCCACCTCTTCTGACTTGCCTGCCCTCCAGGGGGCTTTCATCACCCCAGGGAAGACAGGAAAGGAAAAGCACATTCTGAGAGCAGGTGGGAAGGCCTGGGGATTGCAGAGGGTCCACTGCCCCTCTCAGGGGCCTAGCTGGTCAACACAATAGGCCTGGCGGCTGTCATGTTGAAGCTCAAATGGTTGTCTGGGCAACAGCTGAGACTAGTTTCCACCAATCCATGGCAAAGATAGATTGGGGGAGGGAGGCAGGGGAGGAAGGAGGGGAACTTGCTCCCCACCAAAGGCCAGGATCCTATATAAGGAGCCAGGGCATTTGGGAAGGCAGCAGTGTGGTGTATAACTGGCTCTTGGGGTTAGGAGTGAGGACACAAGATGCCTGGGACTCATCATTCCAAGTTCGGGCCCTGGGGCAACTTTTGGGCCACCATGACCTTACTGGGCCTGGCTGTGCATGCAGGTAAGGATTGGTGGTGGTAGAGAGACCAGAGGGGAATTCTTTCCCTTTTGGGATGAGGGGTAGGGGTTAGGAAGTGGGAGAGATCATGTGGAATCCACCATGGCATTTCCAAGAATTGATAGAAGGGGTCTTGGATAGGGAGGAGTAGTGAGGGGTCCTTTGGTTATCACAGGGCTGGCTATACTATGGGGAGATAGTTTGTGAAGTGAAGCTGGTTCTAAGTATCCTAGACAGGGTGGCTCTCACTGATCAGCTGCCCTCCCTCTTAAACTCATAGAATATTAAAGTTGGAAGGGAATTTAAAGATCTTTTCATTCATCTTTCCTTTCTTCATATTCTTACCAAGAAAGGGGAATAACTCTCCCCTCCCCCTCCTTTACTCAGTCAGCTTAGGGACAGAAAAGAAGCTGTTGGCATCGGGACAGGGGAGAACAGACTGAAGCTTTACTTTCCTTCTCTCCCTGCCCCCCTAAAAGTTGATTTGGGGCATCCTGGGAGCTCTGTCTGAATTGACTTGCTTTTATTTTAATCCCCTTCCCCCCTTTTTATTTTCTTATTCCCTCCCTGCCCCAGTCCTTCCTTCTCTAACTAGATTTGGAGTCATAATAATAATGATAACTAACATTTAACTTTTTTTTTAAAGTTTGTAAAACACTTTGTAAGTGTTATCTCATTGGATATTCATATGTTATTATTATCCCCATTTTCAGATGAGGAAATGGAGTCTGACAGAGGTTATTTTTCCAGAGTCTTCTAGTAAATGTCTGAGTAGGGATTTGAAATCAGGACAATGAAACCTCCTTTCATAGGATCTTAGATTTAAGATGAAAGGCATCTTAGAAGTCGTCTATTCTAATTCTCACCTCTCCCATCACATTTTACAGGTGAAAAAACTGAGGCCCATAAAAATGAAGTGACTTGCCTAAGGTCACAAAGGTACTAAGATGCTCTGATTCTAAACTCTTTCATTGAACCATTCAAGGTCCAGATCAGTTACAAGTTATAGGACTATTAATATCATTTAGGTTATCTGAATTTCAATTTCTTTTTCTTTTTTTTTTGTTAGGTTTTTGCAAGGCAAATGGGGTTAAGTGGCTTGCCCAAGGCCACATAGCTAGGTAATTATTAAGTGTTTGAGACTGGATTTGAACCCAGGTACTCCTGACTCCAGGGCCAGTGCTTTATCCACTGTGCCACCTAGCCACCCAAACTTCAATTTCTTACCTATAAAATGAGAGGAGGGCAATAATAACTTATTAAGGATATTGGGGCATTGTGGAATAGTTCAGAGGGTGTCAAATGCCACAGAGTGAGAATATTCCCCAATTACATTTCAAACTGTTTCTCACTCTGTAAATAAAATACAATAGATCATAGATAATGTTAATATTTAGCTAGGTGGCATGTTGGATAGCAAGCTGGTCTTGGAGATTTTCTCATCTGTAAAATGAGCTGAAGAAGGAAATGACAAACCACTCCAGTACCCCAAAAGAAGTCATGAGCAGTTGGCCATGACTGAAAATGACTAAACAACAAAATGTTAATATATATATATATATATATATATATATATATATATATATTTAGGTTTTTGCAAGGCAATGGGGCTAAGTGGCTTGGCTAGGTAATTATTAAGTGTCTGAGACCAGATTTGAACCCAGGCCGGTGCTTTATCCACTGTGCCACCTAGCCGCCCCAATATATATTTCTAAATCATTATATAGCCTGCCGGGATCCTTATGTATAATTTAATGACCCCCCCCTTCTAATTTGAATTTGACACCACTGGCACCTGTAGTAAATGAGAGTTGACAGAAATGAGGAGGACTTGAGTTTAAATCTCACTTCTGTATGTATTGGGCTTATAATTCTGAGAAAATCAATTAGGTTCTCAGTAGCTTGGGTAAGTCTCTAAAATCTTAGTTTTAGATAAAGTTGCAGATAAGGTGATGACCTGTGGGTTGGTAATAGAGTCCTCATCTAGCACTTCCCTATAACTTGGAAATGAAAAATTTAGTTTGTATTCTGTAAAATGATAAAAATCACAAAAAAAGTGAGCAAAGTACTCTGTAAAAGGTTAAATATACTGGGATTTCAATACTAACTGACAGTGGAATAACACTCTTTTCTCTGGGATATTTACTGCTGAAGTTACCATCATTTGGAATTTTTATGCAGTTTTCTCTCCTTTACCCCAATATATTCATACACTTTACAATGCAAAGACCACATTTCAAGGTCCATTATAACTTGCTTCATTTTTACTTTAGGTTTGTCTATAGGTCAAAGCATGGCACTTCTCTGGAACCCTATCCTATGAAGTGAAAGCAGGGGTGTTGTGAGGCTCAGATAAGATAATGGATGTAAAGTACTTTACAAACTTAAAACACTATGTAAAATGCAACTTATGATTACTATTATTAGCCTGTGGTCATCAGGTCTACAGTCTGATGATGACTTCATTTCTGAACCTTCTACTATATTTCTTTTTTAAAAAAATTTAAAAATTTTTTTATTTATGGCAATGAGTTAAGTGAGTTGCCCAAGGTCACACAGGTAAGTAATCATTAAGTGTCTGAGGTCAGGTTTTTTTTTTAATTTAAATTTATTTTTATTAAAGATATTATTTGAGTTTTACATTTTCCCCCATCTTGCTTCCCTCCCCCCTCCCCCCCACAGAGAGCGCTCTGTCAGTCTTTACTTTGTTTCCATGTTGTACCTTGATCCAAATTGGGTGTGATGAGAGAGAAATCATATCCTTAAAGAGAAGAGAAGTCTAAGAGGTAACAAGATCAGACAATAAGCTATCTGTTGTTTTTTTTTCTAAATTAAAGGGAATAGTCCTCGCACTTTGTTCAACAGGTTTGAACTCAGATCCTCCTGACTCTAGAACTGGTACTATATCCAATGCAACGCCTAGCTGCCCCCCTTCTTTTCCTGCTGAATTTAAGCAATGTTTATCGAACAATACAAGGGTAAATGCTTAACTACTGGCTCTTCAGTAAAAAAAGTATATGATACACTTTTTTATTATATAACTATTTTATTTGTTTTCCAATTATATACAATAGTAGTTTCTACCTATTATTTTTTGATAAGGTTTTAAATTTTACAGTTTCCCTCCCTCCCCCCCCCCCCCAGTAAGGGCAATCTGATCATCTTTACACTGTTTCCATGCTATGCGTTGATCAAAATGCAATATACTTTTAAATTTAATCTAAATTATTTACACTTTCTATACAATAGGGCAGCTAGGTGGCACTTATATGCTGAATCTGGAATCAGAAAGACCTGAGTCTGGATTCAGGTCACTTATAGCTGTGAGAGCCTGAGCAAGTCATTTATCCCTGTTTACCTCAGTTTCTTCATCTGTAAAATGAGCTATAGGAGGAAATGGCAAACAATGCCTATATCTTTGCCAAGGAAACCCCAAATATGGTTATAAATAGTCAGACACATAACAACAACAACAACAACAAATTCCAGGCAATAAAACAAATCAAGCCCTAATATATAAGGAAAGATGATTTCTGAAGTGTAAATGCTCACAATGAAAATTTAAGTCAGAGCTGCCTCCAGCATACCTCTGAGTGAAAGGCAGATGCAATTTAGCCTGTAGCTGTGGTGTTAGTTCTAGTAGAATAAAAGCATTCTAAAAATCCTTTCCACTATGTGGCCGGCTTTAAATGGATCGGGGATCTTCCCTCACAAGATAGTCTCCTGAAAACTGGATCCAGAATTGCTAATTCTGATTTTGAGCGAAACTAAATTCCTTCAAATTCTTGTGCAACTATGGAAAAAGGAATCTAAAACTTTTGTTAAAGAAATCAAGTCAGCAACTACTTTAGACCAAAGTCTGTGTGTGTGTGTGTGTGTGTGTGTGTGTGTGTGTGTGTCTATGTGTGACCTAGACAACTTGTGACAAAATTGGGGTTACAAACACATGAATCCTGCTTTGGATACTCCCTCAATGACTTCCAATGAGCAATTCAGTTAACTTCTCTCAAACTCAAATTCCTCTTTGGAGGAATAGCAGCCACCTTTCAGGATTGTTGCTAGGATGCAGGAGACAATGTGTAAATGCAAACCTTAAACTGCTATGTCAAGCTCTTAACTAATATTCTATTATCTCTGTAAGAGCTAGAGGAGATCCACTGGTAATCCAGGTACAACTAACACCAGAGTAGGAAGAATAGCCTTGGCCTCTTGAATGGCTTGCCTATTATTACCACCACTATTTCTGCTACCACTAGCTTGCATATATACATGGTCATCTGGTTAAAAACCTCCATGTTTTATAAATGAGGAAACTGAGGCAGAAAAAAGTGAAGTGAATGTTCTCAGAGGTAGTGAGTGCATTGTGCCCCTTGGTGGTTGCAAGATGCTTTCAGATCCTATTTGAAGATTCCAATAGCCCTGTGAGATGGACAGGTGTTCCTGACCAGGGAAGGGCAACTCAGAGAATTATTGACAGGTTTTTGGTGGGGTTTTTTTTGAGAAAGGAAACAAAACTCTGAGGAGTTCAGTGCCTTTTTGACAAAGTCATTAGACCTTCTGCCTAATATTCTGATTCCTAGATAATGCAGTGAATGAGAACTGGGTCTGAAGGCAGGAAGAGTTGAGTTTGAATTCAGACTCAAACCCTTACTAACTTTGTGACCTAGATCAGTCACTTAATTTCTGACTATCTCAGTTTCCTCATTTGTAAAATAGAAATAATGATTATAATAATAATAATAATAATAATAATAATAATAATAATAATAGCATTTGTCTCCCAGGGTTGTTGTGAGGCTCAGATAAGATATTTGAAAAAGCACTAAGACCACTGAATTCACATGGGTTCATGTCTTTGCACAAAGCCCCCTCACTTTAATCAATCTTATGTGCAAGTCATGATATCACTTTCCTGATGTCATGGTCTTCTTCCAAATCAAAGGACAGCTACTACATAGGATAACTGCTAGTATATAGAAGGAGCTTAATAAATACATACTTAACTTCCTTTTCACCACCATCTCCTCCCCATCTCATTACACTGCTTCTATGATACCATGGACACTCCAGATTGTTCACATAGCCTATCTGTGCCCGTTCTATGGTAGGGCATTCAGAGTTTGTATTGTTCTGATTAGCCACAGTTGGACACACTAACTCTATTTTGGACTTCCTCAAGAATGAAGGAGAAGAACCAAAAGAAGCAAAATAAATGCACGTTCACCTTCCTTTCCACCATGGCCTTCTCCCCATCTTATTTCACTGCTTCTGTGATACCTTGTAACATCCTGCTTCATGAAGAGTGCCCAATCTCAGGAAGTGTACAGAGGAAGACTCTTCTGTTCAACTAGCCCGGATTGCTCTCATATTCCTGGAGATGCCTGAAGACCTATGCCCATGAGCAGATCCTTAGAGGCCCCTCACCATTCTGCCAATATTTCTTTGGTACTTACGCATGTAGACAATCACACAGCAGGAGTAATCTAGTAAACAGCAAGCTGAACTTAGACCTCCAAAAACCTGGGTTCACATTTTGACTCTCATATCTTAGTTTCTGTGTGACCCTGAACTTAATCTCTATGTATCTTTTAGGAACTACCTGAGGCTTACAAATAATAATGATAATTTATATAGTGCTTTCTTACTTATTGGAGATTCAAAGGCAAAAATAGTCCCTTTCTAATGGGAAAGAAAGTAACTCCCCTGTTAGATATAGATGGAGTTGTTACTTTTGTTCAGTTTACTCATATTTGATTCTTCATGACCTAATGGACCCTTCTATTCATGGTGTTTTCTTGGTAAAGATGTTAGAGTGGTTTGCATTCTCTTCTCCAACAGATTAAGACAATCGTCCTGAGAAACATCTGAACTCAGGTCTTCTTGACTCCAAGGCTAGAACTCTTTTCACTGAGTCATCTGGCTGTCATATAAATGGCACAGATGGAAGGTAATCTGAGAGATTGGAGCACTAATTGCTGAAGGAATGAGAAGATCTCTTGCAGAAGATGGGACTTCTGCAAGGAAACTAAGGATCTGAGTTGAGGGGATAAAGATCCCAGGCATGAGGGACAAGCCAACACAAAAACATGTTGGCCAGAAGATGGTGTGTTGTGTGTGAGAAGTTACAAGTAGGTGGGTAAAGCTGTTTAATCATAGAAGAAAGATTTTAACTCAGTGTAAATTCTCATAGTGGAAGCTTCCCATGCAGATCCTTCTCATATATCTATAGACACTTAAAAGCATCTACAACTGCCAACCTCACCCTACTCAATCATCCATTGAACCACTATAGTGAGTTTCTTTTTTTTTAACTTTTTTTTATTTAAGTGGTTTTTTTTTAAAAGTGGTTTCCCCAAGGCCACACAGCTAGGCAATTATTAAGTATCTGAAGCTGGATTTGAACTCAGTTACTCCTGACTCTAGGGCCAGTGCTCTATCCATTGCGCCACCTAGCTGTCCCATAGTGAATTTCTTAAAGTGTAGGCCTGAAAAGAATTGGAAGCTCAAAATTTTAAAAAATATTGAAAATAAATAAATAATACATTTTTTTAAAATTAAAAAAAAATAAATGTAGGTCTGGTCATGTCATCCTTCTGCCCCTTAGTGAATAAACTTCAGTGGCTCCTTGTTACCTTCAAGATCAACTACAAGAGTCCTCTGCTTGCTACTGAAAGCTCTTTATAACCTGGCTTCTCCTTCCGGTTTAAGTTTTATTTCTTCCACCAAGTCTATGATTTAGTTACACCAGCCCATTTGTTATTCTTTTTTTTTTTTTTTAGGTTTTTGCAAGGCAAATAGGGTTAAATGGCTTGCTCAAGGCCACACAGCTAGGTAATTATTAAGTGTCTGAGACTGGATTTGAACCCAGGTACTCCTGATGCCAGGGTCAGTGCTTTATTCACTGGCCACCTTGCCCCACCCCATTTGTTATTCTTTATAATAAGACTTAATTTCCTGACTTTATGTCTTTGTGATGGTTATTTCTCATGCCTGGGATGCTCTCCAGGCTTATACCTGCCTCTTAATTCCCCTGGTTTCCTCCAAGTCTTAGCTTATTTGTCTTTTCTTTTTCATTTTTTTCCCCTGTGATTGTGGAGGGAGACTAAAATGTGGTAGGGAGAAAGGGGTAATTAGCAAAAAAAAAAAAAAAGGAAAAATATCATTGAAGCATCTTTTAAAAAATGCATAAAACAAACAGAAGGAAGGTCAGAAAAAAAACAGAAGAGCAGGACAGTTTTGAAAGCTACAAATCTAATTTAATATATTTAAAAGTAAAAACAAGCTGTGCAGAGTAGTTCATAATAGAGATTTGCAGTTTCATATATGATCCCCCTTTTCTCTTCTACCATATATGGGTTTGCCATTTTTTGTTTTTAACATTTATTTTTTAAATATTTCTTTCCAATTCCATGTAAAAACAATTTTTAACATTTAAAAAAAAATTTGAGTTCCAAAGTATGTTCCTTCCCTCTCTGTTCCTAGAGAAGGCAATCAATTTGATAAAGACTATACATATGTAGTCACACATAGGTGTGACATATTTCCATATTAAGGATTTGGCATATGTTAAGTTGAGAATAAAAATTAATAAATTACTCAAAATGCGAACTTCTGCAGAAAGCCTTTCCCATCCCCTATGTTGCTAGAGCCTTCCTTCTAAGATTACCTCTCATCACCTCCATATCTATCTTTGTTATTTAAATGTTGTCTTTTCCATTAGGATGAGTTCTTTGAGGGGCAGAGATTTTTTTTTTGTATTATGTATATGTAAGCACTTCATAATTACTTGTTGATGGAAAAAATGCTTCCTTGACTCCCTGGGTAAGCAGCTGCCATTGAGCCACTGCCCTCCTCATGGGGACCTTGTTGGGGCTTCCTAGTCCTACCCCAGTGTTTCCCTTCAGTCAGTCTGTGTTTCTCCCTCCCTAGCCCAGAAAGCAAACGTTGCTGGTGAAGCAGCAGATGCCTCGATAAACCACTCCTTGACGATGCTGCAGCGCTTGCAGGAGTTACAACAACTGGGAAATGAGAGTGACACAGTGTTGCGGGTGCAAGCTGCAGGTACAGATGAAGTCCACATCTTCCACACTCACCGGCTGCTCCTGGGCCTGCAGAGTGAAGTATTCCAGGGTCTACTGTACAATCAAAGTGAGGTGACATTGCAGGAACCCAGGGACTGTGCTGCTGTCTTTGACAAATTTATCAGGTAGAGTCAAGCTCCTTAGGATCCTTTTGCAGGGTTCTTTGGGGATCAGGGTCCTTCTGTTGAGGTCTTTGAGGAGTCATGTTCACTAGAGTATTTGGGTGAATCTTTAGGGAGTCAAGTTCAGTAGGGTTCTTTTGAGAAATCAGCTTCATTAGGGTATTTCTATGGGTCTTTGAGGAGTCAAGTTCATAAGAGTCTTTCTGTTGGGGTCTTTGAGCATTCAAGTTCACTAGGGTGCTCCTGTGAATCTTTAGGGAGTTAAGTTCAGTAGGGTCTTTCTTTGGGTCTTTGAGAAGTTAGCTTCATTAGGATCTTTCTATGGGTCTTGAGGGAGTCAAGTTCATTAGGGTATTTCTGTGGGTATTGGGGAGTTAAGTTCAACAGGATCTTTTTTTTTTAGGTTTTTGCAAGGCAAATGGGGTTAAGTGGCTTGCCCAAGGCCACACAGCTAGGTAATTATTAAGTGTCTGAGACCGGATTTGAATCCAGGTACTCCTGACTCCAGGGCCTGTGCTTTATCCACTGTGCCACCTAGCCACCCCTCTACTGTGCCACCTAGCCACCCCAACAGGGTCTTTCTTTTGGGATCTTGGGGGTAAGGGAGGAGTATCATAAGAGATATCCTTTCCCCTTTCCAAGTCTCCTAAATCTTTTTTTCTGGTGATTGACATTCATTTGGGGGCCCCCAGAAATAATCATATCCCAACTAGTAGGCAAAATGACATCTTTTCAGCTAGACAATGTAGACCACTCCTATTTGTAACTGAGACAATCTCCTTTTACTATGTATATAGCATTTTGCTAAGCAATTGCAAGGATCAAAGTATTTGTACCCAGAGGTATATTAGCATGGGCATATTAGAGCTTTGGTCCAGGACCCTGACTTTTTTTGGGGGGGTGCTTCTTGTAGGGGTCTGTATCTTACAATATCCCGGTGCTATGATACGCTTCTCCAAAAGCCCATTTTCTTCCCCAACCCCCATGTGGTACAGGCCTAACTTTCTGGGTCATATCACTTTATAGTGCCCTGATGGTCCTCTCAGCCCCAAATGAATTTGCACAAAAATTCCTGGTTTAGTATTGTATTCCTACTGCCTATTACAATGCCACTTGACACTGTGTGTGACCTTGGGTAAATCACTTAACCTTCTATCTATGCTGATCCATATCTGACCACTGAATCCAGATAGATCCAGAGTTGAAAAATGAGACTGGTGACTTTGCCTAGCACTTCCTCATTTAAATCTAATTCACATACATGTCATGGCATTACTTCCCTGATGTCATAGTCTTCTTTGAGAATGAAGGACAAACACCATCATTCATTATCATCATCACAATACAAAACTACTTTTTTTTTTTTGAGTCTTTCATGGATTGGAGACCACTTATTCTCTGTCCACTAGGTAATCAATCCACTTTTCTTTTCTACCTTTCCATCTCTGGATAGACTTATCTGCATGTTGTAACCCATTGAGGAGTGGCAGGAAAATATATTGAGACAAGAGAGACAGAGACAACAAAGACAATTAGGTGGTGATCTTAGCACCTTATGAGAGAGAAAGAGAGACAGAGACAGAGAAAGAAGAGAGAGCATGCTTATAATATAAAAAAAAGCATACAAAAATTTGGAAAATCAACTTATATGTCTAGTGATTGGGGAATGGCTGATTAAATTACCCAATGTTAATATAATGCTATTATTCCATAAAAGTAATAAATATGAAGATCACGAGAATATATAAAGAGATTCATACAAGGTGATGCGAACCTGGCAGACTAAGAATGACACACATTGACAACAACCAAAAAAGTAAATAAAAAAGTAATAAAATAATGATAATAAAAAAGTAAAAAAGTAATAAAGGTCATAAAAGTTTATATATACACAGACATAATTTAGAAAGAAGACTTGGGACAGATGAATTGAAAAAAAGTTGATTTTATTTTTTCCAACCAAAATAAAAATATTTTTAATGTAAACATTTTCTTTAAAGATGAATTCTATATTTTGTTGAATTATTATTTTGTATTTCTTGAGTGTTTATACTATTAATAATAATAATAAGCACATAATCACTCATTAAAGAGATATAGAGATAATAGATAGCTATATCTAGCTGGATAGAGACAGATGAATATGGCTAAGTAGATGGAGATAGAAGAAAGTATACATGTATTAAGCACTTATTATGTCCCTAGTATTGTGCTAAGTGCTTGCAAATATTATCTCATTTGTTTCTCATAACAATTCTATGAGGAAGGTGCTATTGTTACCTCCATTTTACTGAGAAAATTTAGTCAGAAAATGGTTAAGCAACTTTCCCACATAGCGCCACATGGCTAGTAAGTATTCAAGGTCACATTTGAACTCAGGTCTTCCTGACTCCAGGGCCAGCACTCTATCCACTACATCACGTAGCTGCTAAAATATAAATAGCTATGACAGATAGATGACTAGAAACAGACTGATGGATAAATAGATAAATATATAGATATAGAGAAAGGTGTAAATAGACAGACAATAGATAGATAAAGAGAGAGACAGACAGAGAAACAGAGACAGAGAGAAAGAAAGAAAAAGAAAAGAGAAGAGAAGAAGAAAACAATAAGGGAGATAAAAGATAATAAGGGAGATGAGAGGCAGTAACAAAGATTAATGAAACAAGGAAAGACAGAGGAGGAAGATAATGAGAACAGTGAAAGAACAAGACAGTGCCATGAAACAGACAGGAATTCTTGACCCATAGAATGTTGGAGCTAGAATGAAGATTAGATATCCTTTCATACAATCCCCCACTTTAGGCAGCAAAAGGAAAAAAGGGTCATGCAGAGAAAGGTACTGACAGAGATAAGACAATGAGAAAGATGCGACAATCTTGTGGGATTGTGAAAGAAATACAAGGAAGATTGGTGAGGGAGGAGGAGAGATGTGGTGGTGGTAGTGGTGGTAGTGGTGGTAGTGGCGGTAGTGGTGGTAGTGGTGGTGGTGGTAGTGGTGGTAGTGGTGGTAGTGGGGGAGGGGGTAGTGGGAAGATACATTAACTGGAGGAAGAAAAGATGTAGTATGCTGAAGAGGAAAGCTCTAGATTTGGAGAAGATTTGGGTTCAAATTTGACTTTTGACAAGTTTAAAAAAAATTTATGATCCTCAATGTAAAATAACAGAGGTAGAATAAATGATTTCTAAGGCCCCAGCTCTGTCTGTAATTCTAATGAAGGGATGAGAATTTGGTCTATTCTTTTTTTCAACTATCATATCTGAATTGGTACTGAAATCCTTAGAGAGTTCTCTACCACCCTTGGTCTGGATCTTTTCCTCAGGTCCTCCCCTTCCTGGGTCATGGGAAAGTAGACAGTGAGTCTGACTTCATAGCTTGGTCCACACAATTTCTTTTTTTCCTCCCCTTCTAGGTATCTATACTGTGGAGAGCTGTCTCTCCTGATGTCTCAGGCCATCCCCCTGCACAGATTGGCCAGCAAATATGGAGTGACTTCCCTTCAGCAGGGTATAGCTGAGTACATGAAGTCACACCTTGCAGGAGAGATGGGGGGCCCTGGCCCAGCTGTAGGTTGGTACCACTATGCGGCACTAACAGGCAATGAAGACCTCAGGGAGAGCTGCCTCCAGTTCCTGGCTTGGAACCTGTCAGCTGTGGTTGGGAGCTCTGAGTGGGGGGAAGTGACCCCAGAGCTCTTGGCTCAACTCCTAGACCGTTCTGACCTGGTGCTCCAGGATGAATTAGAGCTCTTCCAGGCCCTGGAAGTCTGGCTGGGCCGGGTCCGCCCTCCTACACCTGTGGCTGAGCAGGCACTTAGGGCCATTCGATACCCCATGATCCCACCTGCCCAACTGTTTCAGCTACAAGCCCAGTCTCCAGCCCTGGCCCTTCATGGAGAGGCTGTGGGTGATCTCCTCCTGCAGGCCTACCAGTTCCATTCAGCCTCTCCCCTCCACTATGCCAAATTTTTTGATGTCAATGGTAGTGCCTTTTTGCCTCGCAACTACCTCTCTCCAGCTTGGGGGGCCCTATGGGTCATTAGCAACCCAGCCAGGGATGACCGAAGCACAAGTTTCCAGACACAACTGGGCCCTAGTGGACATGATGCAGGGAGGCGAGTGACATGGAATGTCCTCTTCTCCCCACGCTGGTTGCCTATCAGTCTGCGACCTGTCTATGCAGATACTGCTGGGGCTGCCCTGCCAGCTGCTCGCCCTGAGGATGGGCGACCCCGACTGGTAGTGACTCCAGCCAGCATCAGTGGGGATGCTGCTGGCGTGAGCTTCCAGAAGACAGTACTGGTGGGGGCTCGACAGCAGGGGCGGCTTCTGATCCGTCATGCTTATAGCTTCCATCAGAGTAGTGATGAGTCTGGGGACTTCTTGGCCCACACTGATCTACAACGGCGCAACTCTGAATACCTGGTGGAGAACGCCCTTCATCTGCATCTCATTATCAAGCCCATCTATCATAGTCTCATTCGGATCCACAAGTAATAGAAGGAAGCAGAGAGGGAATGAGGGAAGGAAAAAGAGAAGGCCTCCACAGACTCCCCAGAATGAGATAATCATGAATGGCAGTGATCACAAGTAGATGAACTTTCTGGAATGGTGGCCAGACATATGGCCAAAAGACTTTGATTAGGGTATTAAAGGCCCCTAAGAAAGCTAGGTCTATGCTTTTGGTCCTGATGTAGAACAGGGGTGGGGAACATTTTTTCTGCCAAGGATCATTTGGATATTTATAACATCATTATATACAAAATTATCAACTTAAAATTAGCCTGTTATGTTTGGTCAAACATTTAATTAATTCACCCCTAAAAAGTTTCTAGATTTATTGAATTTTGAATCTCATCTGTGGTTGCCTTGGCAGCTCCAGACCAAAGGATTTTGTAGGTCTTATACAGTCCATGAATTGGTCATTAGTGTAGAGGGAATCTCTGTCTTACTGTCCAATGTGCTACCTGACTGTTAGGTGTGTAGAGGGGATAGAGTTGGGTAACAACAACAACAACAATAATAATAACTCCTGTGCTAGAGTCAGAAAGGCCCGAGTTCCAATGTGGCCTCAGATACACTAGTGATGTAATCTTGGGCTAGTCACTTAACCCCTATTTGGCTTACTTTCCTCATTATAAAATGGGGATAATCATAATCTCACATGCCTTCAATGGTTGTTGTGTGGATCACATGAGATAACTGTAAAGTGCTTAGCACATAGTTTATTTTTATTATTATTAACATTACTAGTACTATTATATAATACTTTGAGATTTGCAAAGCGTTTTATTGAATATATTATCTCATTTGATCCTTACAACCTGGAAAATAAGTACATTTTTTACTATACCCATTTTATAGTAGAGAAAACTGAATTTCAGAGAGATTAAGTGACTTTTCCATGGTCACAGAGCTAGTAAATATTGGAGACAAGTTTTGAACCCAGGTCTAGTTAGATTCCTGGTCTAACCCTTCATTCACAATGCCCATGCTTCCTCTTTAGGCAACTTTAGGACAGTGGGGTGTGGGTGGGGATAATGTCTCAGGTCAGGCCATCCTAATATTTGTGGCATTCCTATCATCTAGATTCAATGACTCCAGTGGACCAAAAATCTTTTTCTTTCTTTCTTTCTTTCTTTTTTTTTTTAAGATTTTTTGCAAGGCAAATGGGGTTAAGTGGCTTGCCCAAAGCCACACAGCTAGGTGTCTGAGGCCAGATTTGAATTCAGGTACTCCTGACTCCAGGGGAGCAGAGCATTAAAGGAAGATAGGCCAGGGACCTGAGTCAGGGAGGAGATGACAGGGCATGGAAGGGATGGCAAACAGACCTTGCTAAATCTCTGACACTCTTTTTCCTTTCTGGGAAATTGAAGCACTTTGGTATTTAGAAGCAGACAGTGTGTTTTAGAAAAAGGAAATATAGAGGGGTAGACCTGGGGTCCAAGACTGACTCTGTTCCTTGGATAAATCACTTAATTTTCCCATTTGCAAAAGGAGGAGAGTTAGGCTAGAATGCTTATTCAGTTCTCAAAATCTATGAACTTAGGAATTAATTGGCCACCAGAGTCTCTATCACTGCTATACAAAAGAGTTTGGCAGAGCAGGGCATGGAGCCCTGAGACTCATCTTTTTTAGTTTTGTCAGTTCACAGTCAAGATCAACCCAGGATCAACCCCTGGGAAAATAGTTGCTATTTTTTTTTGGTTGGGGGGAGATTAAAGTTAAGTGTCTTGCTCAGGGTCACACAGCTAGTATCTAAGGTCAAATTTGAACCCAGATCCTCCAGGGCTGGGCTCTATATTGTACTGCCTAACTGCCCTGATCCTATGCTTTTGATCTCAAACATGAACATACAACTTCAAGTAGAACTTTTATTGTTAAAAAGTAGGGGGGAAAGTCACTGTGATGTGATAAAACTGAACCATCACCCTCAGCCTCCACCTCCAATACATAGCCTAGATTCTTAAAACCAGTATCAGGCTCTCTCTTGGATTCCCTTTCCCCCAAATCTGACAACTCCAACACCTCTGTGCAATATTTGGCCCCAGGACCCCATTGTCTTCCCACCATCCTGCTGCAGAGGCTCAGCCTGAAGCCCTGCTAACCACACTGAAACCAGATGGTGGGTGAAGAGCTTTGGCAACACAGTTCTGTGCAGTATAATATAGGGAGGCATAGGGAGCTCTGACCCTGGGGTTTGATTTCTCTCAGGCCATTCTAGGGATTCCTTCTTAGGGATCATCTTTCTCCAGCAAGTCCCCTACCCCATTCCCTGGTTGCATTGATATATCTGAAGTGGAAGGGTGGATGACCTTCGTTCTAGCAACTCCAGGACACAAACTCCACCAGGGTTTATGGGGTAACAGTTTCCTGGACATCTCCTTCTCTACTGCCCAGGTCACCTCCCATTGCACTCCCCTCCATCCCTGGTCTTTCCATCTTCCCAGTTCTCTCCCTTTTCATTCTTGGGGGTAGATTGGTTCCAAGTTTTAGAGATCTTCAGTTAGGTCGGAAACGTCCATCCTTGCCCTGGGGTTGATATGGACCACAGGTAGCTCGTCTGGAAGCAGCTAGCATGGTGTGGGGCATTGAGTCCCCAGGACCTGCAATGAAGGAAAAGGTGACTATAAATAGTTAAGCAAAGTCAGCATCTACTTTTGACTTCTCTGCTTAGCCAATGTTCCTGATCTCTGCAGAGGCTCACCTTAGGGACAACAAGCTTTTGGATCTACAGATAGGGTTTTCAGCATCTCTACAGCAAGGTGACTTAGCAGAGTTAGACACCTGAACCCACTAAGGGCACCTGAGAACACCCTCATGATGGACTGGCAAAGGTTCATCATTAAAGGTGCCTTGGCATGAATTTATTCCCTTTCCCAAAGGGGACACTGACCTGTGTTCTGACTTGGAGGAAGCCTGACTTTGGCGAGGGGCAGTGCAACTTTATTCAGATGCCGGATACTGGGTACTGAGTTACCAGGGATGGGTATCCTGTAGTCTGAGGTGCTTTCCAGGGGGCGGGGGCACAAGGGATGATTCTTAGGATGTGATAGCTGAGTGGATACACAGAATGGAAAAGTGGGATTAGGCAGGAGGACAAAAATGAATAGAAACCTCATTTTCTTGTTTTTAAAACTTTTTTCAATTTTACAAAGACATTTTTCTCCTCACACCTCTCCTTATCTCACTTTTGAAAAAACAAAGAAAAATAAAACCTGGTAACAAATATTACACAGCCAAACAAACAAATTCCCACATTGGTCATGCTCCCAAACATGTCTCATTCTGCACCCTGAGTCCATCACTCCTCTGCCAGGAGGTAGGTAATATTGGAAACCTCGATTTTCAAGTCAAGGATAACTCTACCAATTGAGAACTCTGCTTGGAATCTATGGGAAAAGTGTGGGGGAAACGTGAGGTGCAAGACTGTCCAAATGGGGAGGAAGAGTTGAGAAGTCAAGAGTTTTAGGTGTCTGTCAATCTGCCTTGTTCTGGGTTGTCCAATTTTTTGTTCAGCAGAGCAAACACATTTATTTCCATGAGGCAGAGTTTCTACCAGCAGGGTTTTCCAAAGATATCTTTCCGTCTGATCTCACTGTAGTTGTGGAATGAGGGACAAAATGGAATGGTGTAAATACTATCTGATAGTGTCTTAGAATGAATGGCCTGGAGAAAGCTATGCCCAGGGCAAGGCCCTTTGAGGTTTCCCAATATTATTATTGCACTGACTTCATAATAATGGGTAAAAGATTTTGGGACGCTACCCCATCTTGGTGGGAGTAGGAAGACAGAAACCTTGAGATCCTAGTGACAGGAACGGGGGGGGGGGGACCTAGGCTTAGGAGACACTTACTCCCCCCCCCCCCCCCGTAATCATGCAGGGGAGAAATCAGGAGTAGCTTTCTATTTTACCTAATTATTCACGTTAATTAGCTAAGCTCAGTTGTTTCTATCTAATGAAGTAGCACAGTCAGTGTCCTTTAAATTTGGGCACCCCGCCCTAGTAATATTTCTGTTCATATTACTTCTCATGGAGTTCATAATATTTTCTCCTGAAACTACAAAAACTCCCACCCCATCCCAGGAACCTGAGCCTATGCCCTTGGATGGGGTGGAATCTATCTCTAAAGAACCCTAATATCTATCACTTCCAGGTTGGGCCTCTTGAAGTGGGCTGTGGAGCATGTGGCAGGGAGCTGGAGAGGTGGCAGCTGGTCTGTTCTGCAGTTTATTCAGGACAGGCCAGTAATAACTTGCCTGCCAGAGCCCTTCTGGTCTTACCCCCTGTCCTGTGACTTCAAAGGACCTGGACCTCCGTTTCTTCTTCTTTGCCTCTAGTGATTCTTCCCGTTTTTTACCCAGACTCTTCTTCTGGCCCCGGAGCCAAAGACCCGGGGCATCACCATGGCGCCTGGCCACCCGTGATGGAGTCTCCCCAGTGCTGCTGGACAGGTTGTCTTCACTGACAGTATGCTGTATCATGGGGCTTGGCAGGCGCTTACAAGCAGGTGGTGGTGGTGGGGGGCCGTCATCTGCCTCACTCAGGGAGTGCAAGGACAGGCTGCTGGGCTCCATCATTGGAACCAGCAGCTGATGCTTCTCTGGGCCCAGTGCCCGTGACCGCCGCCTGGCTGCTTTTACCACAATGCTCTTGGTGTCAGATAGGATCTCTTTCCTCTCTATAGCAGGGGAATTTGGGGAAGGAGGGAGAGAGGAAGGGGAGGAACCAAAAAACTGAACCTCAGACCCATATTTCAGGAGTTAGCTATTTTAAATTTCTGTTTCTATCCCAAACTGCTTCAAATTAAATCCTTGGGAAATTCTTTTGCTTTAAATTTCCCCTTGTAGAATGGGAACAATAATCTCTACTCTTCCATTCACAACTTAATGCAGAGTCCTTACTCTGGATTAAGTTCTTTGTATCTTGACCCCTTCTCAGAATGTTTTACAAGTTCCAAAATGAAATATATATAGTGTTATAAATGAAATGAATTATAATGAAAAGCAGATGTTAAAATATTAAGAAAACAAATTCCATTTCCCTGGGATCTATTCACAAAGGACTTGGGGCTCCATGGACCCCAGGTTAAGAATCTCTGCTCTGATGTGACTGGATATGGGTTAAGAGATGTGAATTTGGTGGGAGAAAGAGGCCCAAGGAATCCAATTCAATTTTGGGTTGTCACCTTTATAAGACACAGGGATCGCTGGGAAGTTCTCACTGCTGTCTGGGGATGAGTTGATGCGACTGCTGTCCTGGGGTGTGTCCTGTAGGTTGAGGAGGTGGGAAAGAAGGAGTCAGTAGGACAGTTAAAGTAACCCTGACTCTTAGGTCTCATTATGACGCCAGGTGGCAAGGTGCTGTGAGACTTACCTCCTGGGTAACCATGCCATTAATCTGGATGGGTGGCGGTGTCAACACAGCTGAACTCTTCACTTGCCAGGCCCGAGGATTGGGACTGGCCTTAAACACCTTGTTAACCTCACTGTGGTTAAGAGAAGTGAAGAAGCAGATAATTGTTATCCCTACCATATTCAGAAAAGAAATGGGGCTCCATAGGCAAAGGTATCCTAGCACCCCAAGCTCAAGAATCACGGATTCCTACCAGGGAGAAGTTGGCTATCCAAGTGAGGACAGAATCCAGGAAGGCTTAACTCACTAGCCCATGCTCTCTCTGTCCTTCAGTGCAAGGCAATACAAGGCTTCCCAACCCCTAATTTATGTTGGCATCACCTACTTTCAGCCATGTCAGGGCAAGAAGTCCCATGGTCTTTGGGTATGGACTCCACAGGGTTGGGATCTCCAACCTTACCTCTCGGAATCACCCACATTAAGAGGTGGGAGTATGCTCTTTTGCCATTCCTTCCGTGGCACCAGCTGGGGCTCAGAGCCCAGGGTCTTCACACTCTCCTGATCTGAATCCAGGGCCAGTGTGTTCTCTCCAGGGCCTGGGGGAATTCTGGGCAATGAACTTTCCTGAGTGGTGAGGGGAGAGACACAAAGTGAGAAGACCTGGCCCGGGGGAAGATGCAGCAGGAGTTGACTAGCAGCTTTATAAACATGCATGTCAGGTTTTCTTCTGAGTGGGTCTGGCCTCTTCCAGGGGTAATGGGGCTTATGCCCAGGGTCCTGTAATAATAATGATGATGACAATAACAATGATGATAACTCACATATACATAAAACTTCAGACTACATAAAATGCATTGTACATTATGGTGTTGTACTTTGCAAACTGTAAAACATTACATATATGTGTTGTGGTGGTTATTATTATTATTAATAACTCCATTGCAGGATATTAAGGACTATTCCACTACTCTCCCCTCCTCCCCAATATGTCTCAATGTGTACTTTGCTGGGGTCAGGGAGTGAGGAATCTCAGGAGTCATCTGAGCTCCTGGAAACTCTGCCTGATGACCTGAATCCCTGGGGCTCTTGGTCAGGCATCTGACATTGCACTTGAATTCTTCAAATTCTCTATAGAAGACATCTTAAAAATAAGCCCCTCACCCCTGACCTGGGATGATTCACTAGAGGAGGGAGAGGCTCAGGAACTCCTCACCCTGGGTACTGACTGATCCAAGGTGGGAGGAATGGAAATCCTCTTTGAAGGGATATTGGGGGTTAGAGTAAGCCGGCTCTTCTCTTATGGGGGCTTACACCTTGCCCTTCAAGGTGTCAGGCAGCTGGCCACCTCTCCCCTCATTCCCTCAGGGCACTTGTATGTATCATTTCTGCTTCTATTTACCAGTGATATTCCCACACACCTGTAAGGCCCTGGAGGCTGCCTGGTCCATAATGGTCATTCGATCCAGATTTCCCTCCTCTAGCTCTCGCTGGTAGAGCTCATACAGCTGTTCCAGGTGGTGAGGGACAGACAGGTTGTAATCTGCAGGGAGGGGTTCTCTTAGCACCTCAAGTTCCAGCCTCTAACCCTTGGTTCTCGGGGAGAGGCTGATACGAAGAGGAACAGCCACCCTGGAAAAGCTACTTCCTTACTGGTTCAGAGATTCAAGAACTGGAACTATTAGATTGGAGGAAAGGGCTACATAATAGGGAGGGAGTCAGAGAACCAGGGAGCCAGGGAGAGCTTGTGGCTTCAAGCTTTAGAGTTGGGGAAAAGGGAAGCCTGGAAGACGGGGGAAAGATCATACCATCAATAATCTGTCGCTGACCCTGGATGATTTCATCACAGAGGCTCCGGTGTTGCTCCAGACGATGCATGGCCTCCCGCCTGTGGTAGAGTGCCCCGTCTCGGATCAGGGCATGCGACTGCATCTCAGTATTTTCCATTTCTAGTTCATGAACCCTGCAGAGTAAGCTCAGGATTTCTCGCTGCTCCTGAGAACCAATGTGACGTGGCAACATCTCCTCTAGCCTCCGGCCCTGGGTTCTCAGATCCTGGCATCGCTGCTCCAGTTCTGCCTAAGGGGACCCAGGGCCAGGAGGGGAGAGTGATGTCAAAAAGGGGAAACAATTCAGTTTAGGGGACCTGCTCCTCTATTTCAGTCCTTAATAAGTAAATTCTTTCAACATCATCCTGCTGTACCAATCTTTGCTTCATTTAAGATGAATTTTAGAATTTTAGAACTGGGACCAGGGCTAGCCTCTCGAGAACCCCACTCTTCCAGAACCACCTCCAGGGCATATACACCCTTTAGACCAGTAACATCCACCCTGCTCTCCTCCCTAGGGACCATTCTATAGATTATACCCATCTCACATGGTAAGGCCTGGAACTGACCCCTGTGTTGACTGTGCCCCAGAGAAACTGCCCTCACTTCCCCAAGCCTCTGACCACCTTCTGCTTTCGGAGTTTCTTCTGCTCCCCTACCAGGGTAGCAATGCTCTCTCGGGCTGAGGTCACCTCTGGAGGCTCCAGGATATCTGGCAGGTCATCACCTGTGTCTGAATCCTTTTCACTGTCATCCTTACTGTACGATTCCTTCCGCTGTTCCTCCTGCCACTTGAGTGTGCGGCGAGATTTCTCCTGTTCCCAGCTGCCCCAGAACAGCCCCCCCCAGGGAGATACAGGGTGTGAGTCTTAGATATATGGACATAGGGCTACTGACCCATAAGAAACATGTAGATTCATGCCATAGATCTGAGGGGTGGGATGGGGTAACCATCAGGAGGATCAAAAGGTCCATGAAGAGGACCAGGACCAGAACACCCTTTTGGCACTATCCCAGTCAAGGAATGCTGTATACTTACTCAGCAATAGTTAGCAGATGACGGGAAGTATCAATCTGGATTTCCATGGAATGGTTCTCCAATTCCAGCAGGAGCCTGCGGACATCCATCTGGTCCTGAAAGGCACTGAGGAGCTGCCCCCGCAGCTGTCCCATCTCCAGCTGCTCAAACTGGGAGCTATGAAGTTGGACCTCAGCTGCCCCAAAGATGAGGAGGGAGCAGTTGGAGACAGCATTGCCCAGGGAGATACCCTCCCTCTCATTCCCTACACATCTGGAACCTCTTCCTTTCTCAAGCTACCATCTTTTCCAATCTGCCTCTCATTTAACAAGGAGCCTTGCCCCATTAACCACTTACATCACTGCTAGCCCTCCCATCTCCCAGCTTCCCCATTCCCACCAGACATTTCAGGGGTGCCACAAGAACCTTTGAACACTTCTAACTTATTACAGTTTTCTGTGTCTCTGTGGTTTATGGCTTGGTTATTTTTCAAATGGAGTGTCTCCCTTCTCCTCCCTTGTACAACTGCTTGCAACATAATAGGAAGAACACTGAGTTGGGAGTCTTGGCAACCTAACCCTGCTACCTACTACATGGTCTCCTTCTCTCTGATGTTTACTTTCCTTAGTTGTAAAAGGAGAGAGTTGAATCTTTCTGAAAGGTAGAAGTCACATGTTCAAATCTCATTTTTATCATTTCCCTGCCTGAGCCCCAGACTCTAAGCTGTTTGTCCTGGACACCAGAGTTGCTAGTTATGTCTCAGAGATGGACCTCAGAGGCATAATAATAAAAATAATAATAATAATAATAATAACTAACCTTCATGTAGTACTCACCATGTACTAGGCATTATGATAAATGATTTATAATTGTTATCTCAATTGATCCCCCCAACAACTCCAGTGTGTATGCATACCATTATTATCTCTATTTTAAAGAGGAGAAAATTGAGGCAACAGAGATTAAGTGACTTGCCCAGAGTCACACAACTAGTATTGTGTCTGGGGCTGGATTTGAATTCAGACCTTTCTGTTTCAAGAACAGGATCCCCCTTATCAATAGTATCCATTAAAGATTATCCAGCCTCCTTTTGAAGCAATTCCAATAAATGGAAACCTATTGATTCCATTTAGATCCCCTCCAAAGAGAGGCAGCCATGATGTATTGGACAGAGAGCTGGCCTCCAAGCCAGGAAGACCTGAATTTGAGATGAACCTTTGATACTATTCATGAGATGCTGGGTACATCACTGAATCTCTCAGGACTACAGATGCCTTGCTGAGACTATAAGTCAGAAAAGGTGCTACCTGCATTGGTAGAGGGAGGTGCATTCTCTGGGAATTCCTTACATCATTGAAATCTAGTCCAATCATTGAACTAAAACCTGGACTTTCTTCAGTTTCTAACTCCATTGCCCCTTGTATTTGCCTCTGGGGCCAATCATGACAAATTTAATCCCATTTCTATTGGGCAACCCTTCAATGACTGAAGTCAACTGTCATGTTCCTCCTAAGCCTTCTCTGGGCTAAATATCTGGGGCTTCTTTTTTTTTTTTTTTTTTTGAGGTATAGAAGGAAGCTTTCATTACATCTACAGCACTTAGCATAGTCCCTAGAATTCTGAGTGGTTGATTTCAAATGATTTCCATGGGCCACAGTCTTTAGTACCCTTCCCTTCTGGTTGCCCTCCTCTGGACATAATGCCCTGTGTTAGTATTCTCCAGCTGTGGTCTGATCAAGACAGTGGTTAGAATCTCCATATTATCCTGAACTCAAAGCCTCTATAACCCAAGACCAAGCAGGATTTGTGGTTATCCCTTGCAAAGCATTTTAGACATATTGTCTCACTTGATAATATGCTTTCCAAAGGAAAAACACTACCTTGTTATTATTGTTGTCATTATTCCTAATACCAGTACAGACTAGTACATTTTCACTTTGATCCTTTCCAACTCCCAGGTTAGGAACTTGTCCCAATTGGTGCTTTTCTTGAGTAAGGCAGTAGGGAGGCTATAACTTGTATTAAGCTTGGAGTCCACTTTGAAAAACTCTCATCTTTTTTTTCCACAGAACTTCCTCATCCCCTACATGTATAGATGATTTTCTGAGCTCCAGGGTATGTCCTTACATTAATCCTATTAAATCTCATATTCCTTTTGGATCCTGACTCCATCATCCAACATGTTAGGTGACCCTAACCAGTTCTGTGGCATCAGTTTGTGGCATATCTTTTCCTTCATCCAAGTGTGACCTCTCAAGGTTGGAAGTCATTTAGCTATTCAGAACCTGTAAAATGAGGGGGTTGGGCTAAATGATCTCTACCTTATTTCTATTCTGCCTCTGACAGTGAATGGGTCTTGAATATCTAAGCAGGAGGGCATGACTAAGTACTCCATGATGTATATACTTTTTTTGTTGTTTTTATTTTTTTTAGGTTTTTGCAAGGCAAATGGGGTTAAGTGGCTTGCCCAAGGCCATACAGCTAGGTAATTATTAAGTGTCTGAGACCAGATTTGAACCCAGGTACTCCTGACTCCAAGGCTGTGCTTTATCCACTATGCTACCTAGCTGCCCCAAATGATGTATATACTTCTATAGATACATCTATAGGCTTCTACTGAATTATGAATTGGATGAGATCTGGGTTCAGATTCTGTATTGGACAGTTAGTTATCCTGTCATCTAAGTTTAATATTACTGCTACTGCTGTATCTACTATCTTACTGTTACTGCTCCTGCTATTACTGCTACTGTTACTACAGCTACTGCTAGTGTTACTATGGCTTGCCCAAGGCCACACAACTAGGTAATTATTAAGTGTTTGAGGCTGGATTTGAACTCAGGTACTCCTGAATCCAGGACCAGTGCTCTATCCACTGTGCCACCTAGCTGCCCCTGCTAGTATTACTATTACTGTGACTACTACTACTCTACCACTATTATTACTAGTTATATTATTACTATTACTGTTAATTATTATTGTTACTACGTTACTACCACTGCTGCTGCTACTACTACTACTATTGCTATTACTGCTACTATATTATGACTACTATTACTTACTATTAGCTAATCTTTATATAATGCTTAAGGTTTGTAAAATCTTTATGCAAATATCTCCTTTAATCCCCATGACAATTCTGGGAGATGGGTGCTATGATTATTTCCGATTTAAGGAAGAAGAACATGAGGTAGTTTGAGGTTGAGTGACTTGCTTAGGGTCACAAAGCTAGTAAGTGTATGAGGCAGGATTCCAACTAAGATCTTCCTAATGCTAAATCCAGTATTCTATCTACTGAGTGGCCTAGCTCTGTGATTTTACTTTCTGCATCTGTATATTTGGAACAATAATCTCTAGTTGTAGGGATCAAGTGAGATAATGATTCCATGTGTTTTGTAGACCTTGAAGTGCTATGAGAAGGGCAGCTTTATTATTATTGTCATTATTATCCATGCCAAATAATGATAATAATGAGTCATGACAAAAAAAAGTAAAAGTTTAGTCTTTGGGGTAGAATGTGCCCTCCCCAAAAGCTATGGGTAACCTAGACTTCTGACAAATGATTAAAGATAACCAAAAGGATAGCACCACCCTATGCCTCTAAGTACCCACCTTGGATCTGGCGAATGTCACCCTGCTCACAGGGGCTTCTACCCTGGCCCCGCCCACCCTTTCCATCAATCTTGCATTTGAGTCGTTGAATTTCACTTCGCAGGTCAGAGATGATGCTGGTGTATTGAGCAATGTGATATGAGACATTCAGCAGGTTCTGTTTTACCTGGGGGTGGTGGGAAGAGAAGTGAGAGCCAAGTGGTCTCTTCCCTCTCCTTTCTCCTCCCTAGTCAATGGGTTGCTGATTCTTTCTTTCTTCTGACTCTTGAATTTCACCCAGCTTTTAGTGCTGCCCTTGGGAGTCTGGGTTCAGTGAGTTTTTGTCTCTAAGCCTCCCCTTATTCATTTATAAAATAATAATAATAGTAGCAAGCATTTATATAAGGCTTTCTGGTTTCAAAGCACTTCACACATGCTGTTTCCTTTATTGGAATTCAACATCTTTGAGGGCAAGAACTGTGTCTTATATGCACTCTGAATCCCTCCATTCCATGATGTGACTCCGCACTCCCACTCACCCCACTGATACACAATCAGTTACTAAATCTTGTCTTTTCTACTTCCATGACATCTCTGATATATATATCTTCTCCTTTCACGAACTCCATAAATTTAGAGCCATCTCCACTCCAAACATTCATTTGAACTATTTGTGCCTGGCCTGTGAACTTCCTGACTTAAGTCTTTCTCCATGCACCAGTTATACTCCACAAGTCTGCCAAAATGATGTTATCTCCCTGATCAATAAACTCCAATAGCTCTTTATTGCTTCTAGAATCAAATATAAACTGTTTGGCAATTAAAAGCTCTTTACAATTTGACATTAATCTACCTTTCCAACCTCATTTAATATTATACATATATTACACATACATACATACATATTTATATATGTATACATATAAATCTCTTGTCTAGTCTTCTTATACTTTACTCTCCTACTCATGTTTTATGTTATGCCCTACTTCCATATTTTTGCCTTCATTTATTCCATGCCTGGAATGCCCTTCTTTCTCATCTCTGTCTCTTGGAATCTTAGCTTTCTCTCAAAACTCAGCTTAAGTGTCAGCTTCTGCATGATGCTTTTTTCTGATCCCCTAGATGTTAGTTCTCTTCTTTCTGAAACCACTTTGTACTAATTTTGTACTAATCTGTGAATCCTCAAGAGTGTCAAGTGTTTGGCACATAATAAGCCCTTAACATATACGACTGATTGATTGATTGGCTCAGAGTACATAATCAACCAATCAACAAACACCTATTAAGCAGCTGTGCTTCTGTGTTAGGCTTTGAATTATACAAATACAAAAGTGAGACAATTCTTGCCCTCAGGGATCCTACATTCTGGTAGGGGGAAGTATGTAGAGGATATATATAAAAGAAATACCAAGTAACTTGTCAAGAAGCATTAACAACTGGAAAATCAGGAAAGGAAGGAACCATTAAATTCTAGGGCAAAAGAGAACATTCTAGATATGGAGAAGAACCAGTCAGAGGAATTGGGACAAGGGAACAGTACATAGGCCAGTCTGGCTGTGGTATAGAATAGGTGACAGAGAGTGATGGGAAATCTACCAGGAAAGATGGGTTGGAACCATCCTATGAAAAGACTTTCAGTGCCTTCCAGAGGATATTGCAAAGGAAGTCACTGAAGCTTCTCAAATAGGGGAGTAATATTTGTGCCTTAGTACCATGAATTACTTTGGCAGCTGTGTGGATGACTGATTAAAGAGAGACTGGATTGTTGTTGCTGAATCTTCTTGATCCCATTTGGGCTTTTCTTGGCAAAGATACCACAGTGGTTTGCCGTTTCTTTCTCCAGCTCATTTTAACAGTTGAGGAAATGGAGGCAAACAGTATAAAGTGGCTTTCTCAGCTAGTACTGAGATCAAGTTTAAACTCAGATCTTCTTGATTCTGAGTTCAGCACTCTATTACACTATACCATCTAGCAGCCCCAAGAGACTGGATACAGGGTAGCAAATCAGGAAACTATTGTAATGGTCCAGGAGAAAGGTGATGAATGCCTTGACTAGTGGTGGTAAAAAGAGAGAGAAGAGGATGAAAATGAGATATTAAAGGAGGTGAAATCAGCAAGCAAGACCTGATAACTGTTTAAATATTGGTGGTGGTAGTGGTGGTGGTGGTGGTGGTGGTAGTGGTGGTGCTGGTGGTGCTGTGTGTGTGTGTGTGTGTGTGTGTGTGTGTGTGTGTGTGTGTGTGTGTGTGTGAGAGTGTGTGTGAGTGTGTGTGTGTGTAGGAATATAAAAGATTAAGGATGATTTCTAGGTTGTGTACCTGAATGACTTTAAGAATTGAAGTATCATGGTCAGAAACAGGAAAGTCAGTAGAAGAGTTTTGGTTTAGAGGATATGATAATCATAAGGAGTTCTGGTTTGTATTTGTATTTGGGAGTTTGAGATGTTAAGACATTCAGGTAGAGATGATGAACAGTAGCTGGTGATGCAAGACTGAGAGCTGGAACTATAAAGCTAGGAATTATCTGCATATAGATAATGTGAGCTGATGAAATCACCTAGAGAGGGAACATAGAGAGAAGACACCTATAGTAAATATTGTATAGAAAGAGGAAAACAAGGGAAGAATGATGAGAAGAGAAGGAAGGAGAAAGAGAAAGGGAAAGGAGGAAGGGGGGTAGTGGATTCAGGAGTGGATGAAGCCATAAAGAGGAAATTTAGTGCTTTCAGTGGTGAATGGAAGCACCTATCACTAACTTCTGAGAAGTATCTGTGAAGTATGACTGAAAGAGTGGGGAAGAATAAGATTAGATCCAAGGACTGAGGATGGGGCTAAAGAGGCGAAGGCTGATTTCAGGGATATTCAGCAGAGGAGTGGTCAGGTAGGGGATTGACTCAGTGAATATAAAGTAAGGAACTTGATCTTGGGAAATAGTCAAGAGGCTTTATCTCACCCTTGTCTTGATATTCTTGGCCCGACCAGCATAAGTAAGAGTGTTTCGGGATTCCTCAAATGCACAGCTTGCTGGACTGATATGGGCAATCATCACTGTCCTACTGTTGCCCCCAAGGGAATCCTATGTATGGGGTGAAGGAGAGGACCTGGTTAGATTATCAATCATTACATCTTATCTCATTTTGCCACACCTATGACTAGGTTTCTCCACTGTGGGAATCTAAATCCCTGCCACTCCCCATCTCTCCTGACCCCCCCCATTACCATATATCCTGAAGTATTTATTAATCATCTATGGAAAGCTTGGACTTGTACCTCCTTCCTCCCGTCTTTCTTCCCCTTCTTGCCCAATTTATAGATGAGAATTTCTTTCTTTTTTAATTGAATGATTCTATGGCTAAGGAATGCTCTTTGTTTTTTTCATTTTCATTTTCATTTTTTTTGGTTTTTGCAAGGCATTGGGGTTAAGTGACTTGCCCAGTGTCATACAACTAAGTATTAAGTGTCTGAATCTGAATTTGAACTCAGGTCCTCCCAAGTTCAGGGCCAGTGCTCTATCCAATAAGCTAGTAGCTACCCTAGGAGTGTCCTTTGTTGCAAGCATAATATTAATTAAAAAACCCCAACAACTCTTCCATCTTGGACCTTTGGTTCTCCATTTATAAAGTGAGAAAGTTGGACTAGTGAATCCCTAATATTCCTTTCAGCTATGAATTCTATGATCTTGAATATCTTTCATGGGCCATAAGGTGAACCATTGTTCTTAGGGATTGGGACTGGGACAGATGAAGAAACCACCTCTAAGAATGTAGATTGACACTTTCTTTGCAACTTTTAGTATTAGTTACTGAGCATGGAGAGGCAAGTAATTTGCCTGGGTTCACACTATCATTAATGATCAGACTTGAACTTGATGGGCCTTGAACCCAGATCTCCTTATACACTATGTCATACTACTACTACTACCCCCCCCCCCGTTATTCTCCATGTGACTTCTGAAAGGTACCTTCAAAATATCCTGTGTTATACATAGCAAAGTGCTAACAATGGCAACAGTGGGATGGATACAGTTTCCTTTGACACAACAGCATCTTCTAAAGATTTGGCTCCTGACCCTCCAGCTTTCTGCCACTTATGCCCCATTTGGTTTCTGCGGGTACCTTGAGGAGTCTGGTGAGTTTGCTGTCTCTGTAGTTAATATACTTATTATTCCCCTTGTCGCTGAGAGCATTGATACAGTTGCCCAAGGCCAGAAGGGACCGGTTGATGTGGGCACCCTCTTTCATGCGCTGTCCTCGGTTCTGAGTCTGTAGATCAAGAAGACAAGAGTTGACTGGGGAGTGGTGGAGGGGCTGAGCCTTCAGGGAGTGATCTACAAGCCTGCTGGGCAGGAAAGGTTGATGTTATATAGCAAAGCATTTGATTTCTCTATTAATGCACTAATACCCAACCAATCCCCTCAGCTTGCTCCACCTCAGTTTCTTTGCCTGGAACACAGATGATAACAGACGCTATGCTACCAACCTAATAGGATTGTTATGGAGGTAAGTGAGGTAAACAGATGGAAAAGAGCTTTCTCTTTCTCCTTCCTTTTCTTCTCATCACTCCTCCCTTGTTTCCCTCTTTCTACTACAATATTTAGAGTGTGTGGAGCTTGCTATAGGCATCTCTTCTCTATGCTCCCTCTTTAGATGATTGCATCAACTCATATTGGATTCAAATATTATCTCTATGCAGATAATTCCTAGATCTATTTGAGGAGAGCATTCTGGCCCCAGGAAACCTGGGTTCAAAACAGGTTTTACCATTTTTACTCCTTGGGTGAATTTGAGCAAGATACTTAATCTCTCTCATCCATAAAATGGGCATGATATTATTTTCCCTACTTGCCACACAGGGTTATTGTGAAGATCCAATGAGATAATGTATGTTAAGCATTTGATAACTCTTAAAGTGTTATGTGAGCAGCAGCTAGGTGGCAAAGCGTATTGAGTGCTCTCCTGAACTCTAGAGAGACTCTTACTGAGTTCAAGTCTGATCTCAGACACTCACGAGCTGTGTGACCCTGGACAAGTCACTTAATCCTGCTTGCCTCAAATTCCTCATCTGTAAAATGAACTGGAGAAGGAAATGGCAAACCACTCCAGTATCTCTGCCAAGAATTCATCAGAATCATAGAGAGTCAGAGTTGAAAAAAAAATGACTGAGCAGCAACAACAACAAAGTGTTATTTATATCTAATGTAGAATCATAGAATAGAATTGGCAAAGACCTTTGAGGAAACTGAGGAGCAGAAAGTTTAAGTGATTTATCCAAGGATTCTTCTATCTCTGAGATGAAATTTGAACCTTAACTATATCATACTGCCTCTATATGTCAATATTTTAAGGGACTGTGGTTTCATTAGTGACAATATGCCTTTTCACCAATGATGATTGTAACCTCTCTGCCCTTACATGTATTGTTAGGGTCACTATGCTTGATATGGTGGAAATAGCATAAGTTTAGTGCCTGAAGCTTTGGATTTGAACTCTGTTTCTGCTCTCTAAGTGACCTAGGGCAAATTCACTTCACTTTTCTGGGCTTTGTTTTATTATTGTATCAAATAAGGGAAGATGATGTTTAAGGTATTTTCAAAGGAAGGGGCAGATGGGGGGAGCAATAGATAGAGTGTTGGTCCTGAAGTCAGGAGAATCTGAGTTCAAATCCAGCCTCGATTCCTTACTATCTGTGCGATCTTGGACAAGTCACTTTACCCTGTTTGCCTCAGTTTCCTAATCTGTAAAATGAGCTGGAGAAGGACATGGCAAATCACTCCAGTAACTTTGCCAAGAAAATCCCAGATGGGGTCAGGAAGAAATGGTCATAACTGAAATGTCTAAAGATATGTCTTTTCTAGCTTTAAATTTTATGATCTTTTGATATTGCAGCAAAATGACTCGTGAAGAACCTCTCTGGCCTTTGCTAGGATGATGACTAGATGTCATCCAGCCTATAACTAGGCCTATGCTCAAAGCCTTTTCAACTTGGTAAGACCAGTCAGAACTTGTATAACTGTTCAAGAGCTTAAGATCATCTCCACACCAATGAGGCATCAGACGAGGAGAGGACTAGATGATGCCAGGAAGACCTGAGTTCAAATTTGAGCTCAGACACTAGCCAAGTGATCCTGGGCAAGACATTTTATCTCTGTCTCTAGTTTCTTCCTCTCTAAAATGGGGATAATTATAGCTCCTATCATCCAGTGTTGTTAGGAGGTAGAAATGAAGTAATGTCTATAAAGCACTTTACAAACTTAACCTGTGATAAAAATGTTTTAGTTTTAAGAAATGACCCTGGGACAAGTGGTTATTCAGCTTTTATTCTTGTATATTCAATATTCTACGAGTTATTATCCAGGTACATAGAATAATTGAATAAATGTATGAGGATATAAACTCATCTTCCACTGGTTGCCTGAAGCATGCCATACTCCAGTAGCATGCAGGACCAGAGACATGATATATACCTTAACTTGTCCTTGTGACTTTGATCTTCTTATTCGGATCTCTATATTGTGAAAACTTTTGGTTCCATGTAGTTTAAAGATCATTATGAGCATTTCAGATAGTGTTACCATTGATAGCATTGATAAAATGCTTTATGATCAGAATAGTGCTTTACATATATATATATATATATATTATCTCACCATATAATATATATATATTATCTCACCATATAATATATATATATATTATCTCACCAATTCACACAACAATGCTGTGAGGTAGATAGTATAATTAGCCTTATTTTTGTAGATGAGGAAACTGACACAGGTAGAGGGGAAGTGACTTGCCCAGGGTTACACAGCCAGTTTGTCTGAAGCAGTATATAAATTCAAAGAATCCTATTCCAAATTCAGTACTCTATTATTACCTAATCAGTCTTATAAATGTTCTTAAGTTTTTGTGACTTGGTGTTATGCCTAGGCGATTCATCCTGTGATAATGGTCTTATTGGTGAGTTTTATGGAATATTTGGAGGTCTATATTTATAGTATTGGAATTTGTTATCTGTTAGTACATGAAAGGTAGAAGTAGTGAGCTTCTGATAATTTTAACCATCAAATACATATTTAGTGTATTCTACATATTAATAGCTATTGTGTTGTCTCCACTGTTCCCCTGCAAGATTGACATTCATAACTAAGTGCAGGCTCCTTCAGGATGACCTTTTTATAGTTTCTGATTGCAATGACTTGGTCCTGAATTGTTGTCATAATTTCCTGTGTTTCCATAAACAACTCTACATGACTCAGTCACTTGTTCATCACTTTTCTGTTGATATAGTGTTGACTGAGTTCACATGGATATTCATTATTAAGATTATTAATGACCAGTTGTTATTAATTACCACAACAATATATGCCAAAAAGTCCCAGGGTATAAAGAACAACTTATTATTGAATGAGCTGCCTGAAAACACAGTAACACTTATACCATCTTTGTCAATTAATGCAAAGCCTTTGTCTCAATATCACAGTGAAGATTTATCTATGATCTGCAAATACCTAGACCAGTCTCCCAAAACAATCAAACACTAGAGTATCTGATGTCCACGTGGAACATTGCTTTTAATTTAAAACACTTCAACCACCACAATCACGTCAAGGACTATTCATATAAAACATGGCATTTCAAAAGAACTTTTATTCCTACTTAGCTTCCTTCCTTTTTCTTTTCTTTCTTTTTTTTCTTTCTCTCTCTCCCTCTTTCTCTTTCTTTCTTTCTTCCTTTCTTTCTTTCTTTCTCTTTCTTCCTTCCCTCCTCTCTCCCTCTCTCCTTCCTTCCTTCTTTCTTTTCCTTCTTTTTTCTTTTTCTCTTTCTCAGTCATTTGTTCATCACTTTTCTGTTGACATTGAATTCACATGGATATTCATTATTAAGATTATTAATGACCAATTAATATTAATCACCACAAGAATATATGCCACAAAATCCCAGGGTATTAAGAACAACATTATTATTGAATGAGCTGCCTGAAAACACAGTAACATTTATACCATCTTGGCCAATTAATGCAAAGCCTTTGTTTCAATACCACAGTGAAGATTTATCTATGATCTGCAAATACCTAGACCAGACCCCAAAACAGTCAAGCACTAGGGCATCTGATGTCCACATGAAGTACTGACTTGTTCCAGGGCAATTACTATTTGAACCCATGGGGGAAAAATGTTGAATGATGATGATGATGATGATGATGATGGGATGATGACTATAGATAATGATCACCACTACCACCAACACCACCACCAACGCAATGATGATGAGTATTAATGATAATGGTGACACCACTAAAGACTCAAGCAACCCTGCAATAATGATAGCAGTGAGCTACCCAGCTTGCTTTTATAAGTGTGAAGGGGGGGTAGCTAGGTGGCTCAGTGGATAGAGCAGTAACCCTAGAGTCAGGAGGATCTGAGTTCAAATCCAGCATCAGAAACTTAATAGTTGCCTAGTTCTGTGACCTTAAGCAAGTCACTCTCAACCTCATTGTCTTAAATAAATTAAAAAAAACTGTGAATGGAAAGAGTTGAGGACAGCAAACAAAGAGTCGTTAACTGACTTGGAGCACTAGATGGCGCTCCAAACTTTGGGAACTAATCAGGAGAAAGGGAGGGGAAGGCAAGTTGCCATTGATGTGGGTCAGTGGTAGTGGAAAACCAAGGTAACTCTTTTACTCTTGTCCTTCCCTTTCCATGTGGCAGAAGATCAGGAAGTGTAGATCTCAGAGACATTTTTAGCAGGACTTTGTAAAAACCTTCTGTCCTGTCTGGGCCATTCTAATCAGTCACCACCTCTTGCCCATCATGATCTACTTTCCCCCTTCCCTGTTCCCTCTTCCCATTTTACAATGCTAATAGGATCTTAAGAATAGGATCTTAATAAATGCTTATTGTCAGAAGAGAAAAATTGAAGCAGAGAGAGGTTAAATGTCTTGTCCAACATTATAGACTAAGTATCTGAGGCAGAATTGGGGGAGAATCAGTCTTGCTGACGAATATTCTATAAAAAATTGGTAAAGGTCTGTATTAGTTGTTTGGTAGTAGGAATCTATATTCAATTTTGCTATTTTGATAAAGTAAAAAAATATTGGGGGGGGGGGAACTAGATACCCAGGAGATAGAGCTTTGGCCCTGGAATCAGGAGGACTTAAGTCCAAATCTGGCTTCAGACAGTTGACATTTACTAGCTGTATGGTCTCAGCAAGTCATTTTCCCCATTTCCTTGAAAAAAGAAAAAAGAAAAGATATTGGATTTAGAGTCAAAGGACCTTAGTTTGAATCCTGGCTCTGATGGTTACTCTCTGAATGACTTTAGATAAGTCATTTAACTACAGATCTTCTTCTGAAAAAAAAAGGAAAAGGTTGAACTAGATGGCCTTTAAAGTCAATCAATAATCATTTATTAATCAGCTATTTTATTTAAGACATTGTGCTAAGTGCTAGGGAAGCAAAAAGAGGCAAAAGACAGTCCCTGCCCTCTTGGAGATTACAATATAATAAGGGAGACAGTAAACAAATAAATATGAAGTTATAAATAGGAAATAATGAACAGAGGAAAAGAATTAAGAGAGGTTGGGAAAAGTTTTCTTTGGAAGATGGAATTTTAGCTGAAGGACTTGAAGTTTGAAAGTTTGACTTCTAGTTTGAAAGCTAGAAGAAAAGAAAGACCACTGAGTCAGGTAATTAGAGTTGGCCTGGGAAGCACCAGAATTAACCCCCCCCCCAAAAAAATAAAACCACACAGAAAAACTACTTGCTCATTAAACTTGAACTACTATTTTTTTGTTGTACTTTGTAAATCTTAAAGGTATCATACATAGAACAATATCTCACACCCTGTAACAAGATAAGATTAAAATGGGGCAGGATTTAGACATAAAAGTTAATATTATAAGCCAATTAAGAGAACAAGGAATAGTTTACCTGTCATTCTATTGAAAGATCTATCTCTTCCAAAGAAGAGATAAAGAACATTATAAAAAACAAACTGGATTAATTTTGATTTCATTCAGTTAAAAAGTTTTTGCACAAACAAAATCACTATAAACAAGATCAAAAGGAGTATAGTAAGTTGGGAAGCAATTTTTATAATTAGTGTTTCTGACAAAAGATTAATTTTTAAAATATAGAGAACTGAGTCAAATTTATTAAAAAACAAGTCATCCCACAGTTGATAAATGGTGAAAGCATTTGGAAAGGTAGATAAACAAATCAAAACTATCTACAGTCATATGAAAAATTGCTCTAAATCATTATTGGTTAGAGAAATGCAAATTAAAACATCTCTGAGCAAATTAAAACATCACAAACCTCTCAGATTGACCAACATGACAGGAAAGGAAAATGATCAATGTTGGAGGGGATGTGAGAAAACTGGGACACTAATGTATTATTGGTAGAATTGTGAAGTGATCCAACCTTTCCAGAGAGCAAATTGGAATTATGCCTAAAGGGCAATAAAAATGTGCATACCCTTTGATCCAGAAATACCACTGTTGGGTTGTATACTGAAGAGATCATGAAAAAGGATAAAAAAATCCCATATGTACAAAAATAATCTCTAGCATCTCTTTTCATAGTGGTAAAGAATTGGAAATTGAGGGGATGTTCATCAGGTGGGGAATGACTGAACAAATTGTATATGTATGTGATGGGACACTATTGTTCAAAAATAAATCATGAAGGATGGGATTTTAGAAAAGCCTGGAAAGACTTGCATGAATCGATGTTAATGAAATGAGAAGAACCAGAAGAACATTATACACATTAACAACATGAGGGAATGATCAACCATGATGGACTTGTTCATTTCAGTGGTATAATAATCAAAGACAATTCTAAAAGACTGGTGATGGAAAATACCAACCATATCCAGAGAAGGAACTGTGGAATTTAAATGAAGACCAAAGTTCATTATCTTCAGTTTTCTAAAGTTGCCTTATGTATTATGTCATTTTTTCCCCCTAATGTTTTCTTCCATTTGGATCTTATTCTTTTTTCACAACATGTTCAATATCGATCTATGTTTAGCATGGTTAGAAATGTAGAGCCTATATCAGATTGCTTTCTGTCAGGGGGAGGGGGATAGAAGAGAGGGAGAAAAATTGAATACTCAAAACCTTGCAAAAAATAAGATTGGTTAATAACTACTGTTGTTTGTAGTTGGAAAAACAAATAAAATATTTTCAAAATGATATAGAAAAAAAGTGCCATAAATATTTGTGATTATTAACATTAGAATTGCCAAGAAAATCCAAAAAGGATCACAAAGAGTCACATATTACTGAAAAACAACATTAGCAGCAGCAACAGCAAATGCCTGGGATAGTTTTTATCAAGGTTTAGTATATGTGTGACTGGGAAGTAATAGTTCACACTTACATAATGCTCTAAAGTTTGCAAAATACTTTATAGAAGTTTTACATTACTTTACATTCATTTGATTTCTTTCTGATTTCATTTGAGTCTCATAATAACTCTGGGAAATAGATACTATTATTATTATTATTATTCCCAATTTTTAAGTAGACTTATGATTTTGTTGGAGTAATTCTTGTCTCAAAGTATGGTAAGGGAAAGACACACTTATCAGTGGACTTTGGGACTAGGCTTATCTTCTTGAGTTGGCGCAGAGTGAGTATAAAACTGGCCAGAAATTCTGAGGGTCTTCCCCTTCCAGTATGAGTCTTTTATGAAGACAGGCTAGGCCATCTTTTGTCTCAGTTCTTTTTATTTTATTTATTTAAGACAATGGGGTTAAATGACTTACCCAAGGTCACACAACTAGGCAATTATTAAGTGTCTTGAGGCTTAATTTGAACACAGGTCCTCCTGACTACAGGACCAGTGCTCTATCCATTGTGCATTGCTGCCCTCTGTCTCATTTCTTACTTAGCCCTTAATCACTGAATGGGCTTTGCCTCAGACAAACTGGAACCTGGGAAAGACTTAGCTGGAAAAAGTCAAGGTCCTCCACTGTATCTGGGACCAACTCCAGTCATCCAGACCTATGTCATGCCACTGATAACTCTGGAGGAGAGAGGTAGTGACTCTGCACAGTTCTGCCTCACTTAAATCCAATTCACTTGTAAGTGAAAAATATTAACCTTCTGCTGTCATAGGTCCTCTGGGAGAAAAAAGGACAAACAATATTACTGATCGACTTACCTAGTGAGGGACTTACTCTGCCAATGAAGGTGGGTTCTTTCTCTGCAATTTAGAATCTTAAAAAAAAAAGCTGCTCTGCTGTGTTAAGCCACTAGCCCAGGGTTACTGTAACTGTTAGAGGCTTTAACTTGGATGCAGGTCTTGGCTGAGGCAGATTTTCCCACCCTTCCTATGAGTCAATTTGCCTTATTTCTATACAAAATTCCAAGAATGGCCCAAGGATTGTGTTGGTAAATTTCAGGAAACATCTTTTTAAGTTTTATCAGCATAATTAACATTTCTGCTATCTTTCTTTTTCTTTCTTTCTTTCTTTCTTTCTTTCTTTCTTTCTTTCTTTCTTTCTTTCTTTCTTTCTTTTTCCTTTTCTTTCTCTCTCCTTCCTTCCTTCCTTCCTTTTCTTTCCTTATTTCTCTCCATCCCTCCCTCCCCTCTATTCCTCCCTTCTTTCCTTCCCTCTCTTCTTCTTTCTTTCTTTCTTTCTTTCTTTCTTTCTTTCTTTCTTTCTTTCTCTCTCTCTCGTTCTTTTTTCTTTCTCTTTCTTTCTTTTTTTTTTTTTGCAAGGCAAATGGGGTTAAGTGGCTTGCCCAAGGCCACACAGCTAGGTAATTATTAAGTGTCTGAGACCAGATTTGAATCCAGATACTCCTGACTCCAGGGCTGGTGCTTTATTCACTGCACCACCTAGCAGCCCCTTACCATTACTTTCTTAAAACAAAACTCAAAGTAATAAATTAAGCATCGAAGTAATAAATCAAGCCTTGATTGCTATTGTTTCTCAATTTCTAATTCTCCAGTACAAACATTCACACTAAAAAATTTAATTGGCTTTTGCCAGCTCTTACTGTCTGACTCCAGTATATTGCTGTATGACTAGCTTGTGTAGGGCACAGACACCTACCTCATAGTGCATGCCACTATCATGCTGCATCACATCCCCATTTTGCAGATGAAGAAACTGAGGCTTAGAAGTTAAGTGACTTGACATCTAGTCTGAGGTAGGGTGCCAACCCAGGTAGTTGTGATTTGAAGTCTGGTATTTAAATGGGCAGGAATTAGACTGATTTTCTCTCTTCCTCCTTTTGTCATGGAGTAAGACCTTTCTTAGGTTTCCATCAGTGCTGTGCTGGGGCCAGTTCATACAGACTGGAGAGCTACTATTAATCAATTTTCAGTGTGAATGAACATTTACACCTTGGAAAGGCAAGTGGCACAAATCAGAGTTTGTTTTATTGTTTTGTTGATTGACTAAACTGAAAAAGGTGATTGGAAAGTATAAATAATGCAGATTAAACTTAAATATCTTTTTTTTTGAAAGTCAGGACTCCTTTCCCCACCCCCCTCCCCTTCCAATAAGCTTTTGTAAGGGCCTACCTTTCCCAAGACCCCATGGAAGAGGCTGCTATATTCTCCCACCACTCTCTCTTTCCCAATACTCTAAGTTTCTTCTTTCCCATCATTCAAGTCACTCCTCTCCCATCATTCAAGCCAATTCTACCTCCTCCAGGAAATTTCCACTCCCATCCTGTCCAAACATGCAACCTGAACAATCCTTTCCTATCCTCCTCTGTACTCTCTCTGGCATTGTCTAACAATGCCAATACTTACTCCTCAGGTGTTATCTAGATTCCCTGTGTTTACCTACAACAGGTGGTATGCCCTAAGACTTTAAGTCTCTTAACAAACATGGGACCTGGGTTTAAGTAGCTTACTCTAGATGCCAATAAAAAAGAATTTTAGTTTCCAGATAAATGACCATGATGGTGAATGAAGTGAAAGAAACTATTAATCTTCCTTTCTACTGGGAGGGTCCAAATTGGAACCTCCTCCCAAGAGAGTGGCTTTTCTGAAGGCAGTCCTATCCCTGCCCACCCTGCCACAGAAAGCCATTGCTCCCACTTCTTCCCATCCATTCACCTGGGATGCCCGTTCTGACCCAGCGAGGTCGATCATGAAGAGGCGGCCCAGTCTCACTTCTTGCATGACATTCTTGACCCGGTTCTTTTGGCGCACAGTCACTTGGAGTATGGCATGGGACCGGGAAGACGTCTGGTTGGCAGCTGTAGGCTCCTGGGTTCTCTGCTTGTTTCCTTTCATCAGAAGTTGCATGACCTGGAGATAAAGGGGAATGGTAGGCTGGGAGAAGGAGAGGTCTCAGGCCCCTGACCTCTTCTGCCAAACATGCCAAAGCAGGGAAAGCTTCCCTAACTCAACCTGACCTCACATCTGTTGTATACCTGATGTGCAGAGGGTCTTGTAGTAGGGACTGCAGATGATACAAGATTAGGGAAAACAATCTCTGCCCCTATAGATCTTACTAAGAATCCACACACTAGCAGCAGGGATAGAGGACAAGTGTAATTTAGTGGAAAATGTGCTGAGTTTGCAGTCAGAGGAGTTGGATTCAAATTCTAGCTATGTCTTTTGCTAATTGTATGACCTTTTAGCAAGTCAGCCTCTTTGGACCTCACTCTCTGGAACTATAAAATAAAGATGTTGGCCCATATGACCCCTAGAGTCCATTCCAGCTATGATGATAATAATAATAATGATGATGATGGTATTGGTGCTGGTGGTGATAGTGATGATGACAATGACAATATTATTTATACAGTGCTTCAAAGTTTGCAAAGAATGATATAAATATATTTTTTATGTTTATGTATGTATGTTATCTCATTTGTTCCTTACAACCACCCTGTGTGGTAGATGCTATTTTTACCCCCATTTTATAAATAAAGAAACAGGTTTCAAGAGGTATTCTAATGATAGCAATAATAATTATGATAATGATAACTAGTGTTTGCATAGAGTTTTAAGATTTGCAAAGTGTTTACAAATGTTATCTCATTTTTTACAATAACTCTGGGTATTTGGTGGCATAATCTCCATTTTAACAAATGAGGAAACTGAGTCAGAGAGAATTTAAGTGATTTGCCCAGGATCACACAGCTAATAAGTAGATGAGGGAGATTTACGAATTCATGATTTATGATCCTATGAGTCCAAAGGGCACATTCACCTCAAAGTTTAGTGGATAGCCTTCATAGTGATCAAATTCTTATATAATCCCTCAGGTTCTAAATTTATAAAATGGGGGGGAGGGTGAAATGCTCTCAAAGGTCTCTCTTCTTATTCAGAATCCAAGATCCTATGGGTGCTATGAGGATCTCATAGGTGGGCAGAACTTAGAGAGAGGCTCCAAAGGTAAACTCAAAGATGGATAGAAAATAGAGATAGGGAAGAAGAGATAGAGTGACAGGCATTTCTCAATCAAAGAAGAGAAGCTGATAAATATACACAAGGAAAAAATCATGTAAACAGAAAGAATGATAAAACAGATCAAATGCTATGTAATTACAATGTCAAAGAGAAGAGTTGAGAAACAGAACCTTTCCTCCTTTACTGTGAGTGGTAGACTAGGGGTGTAGAATACTGCATACCCTATCAGTTATGGTTAGCTGATGTGTTACTTGGCTTTGTTCAACTGGTTTTCTTTTTTCTTTTAAAATCATTTTTTTAAGAAGGGTTGCTCCTTTAGAAGGGGAGAACAAAATGAATAATATACTTAAAAATGAATGCTAGAATAGTTTACAAGCTCATAGTGAAGCTAGTCAAATTTCCTCTCTTACTGATGAAAAAATCAAATCTCAGAGAGAATAAAAAACTTTTTTGAAAATCATACAGGAAGCAAGTGAAACAGGATTTGAATTCAGGTCCTTTGAACTCAAATTCAGCCATAATTCCATGCTGTCTCTCAAAAGTGAGTAGTAACTTTGTGGGAGGGGGAGAGGAAGGGGAGAAAGAAAGAAATTTAAGAGGATACTCCAGTCTTGGAGGAAGTGAAATGGGAAAGATCCCTGGCCTGAGAATGAGACTTGTATTTGACTTCTAACTCTGCAACTGATAATCAAAAGCCCAGAGGTTCATTTATTTTGGGGGAAGACAATAGGGGTTAAGTGACTTGTCCAAGATCACACAGTTAGTAACTGACTGATGTCAAATTTGAACTCAGGCCCTCATAACTCCAGGGTCAGTGCTCTATCCATTGTGCTACCTCACTGTGCCAGTTTTTTCCCCCCTTAGGAATGTCTTTGGAAGACTATTTGCTGTTTCACCTTCTTCCTGGGAATTCTTGTGAGATTTGGATAAGACAGAAAATATTGGAATTAGTAAAGCTAACATAGAAAGCAAAGATTCTTCTTACGTAGATATCCCGATCCTGGTTAGATTTTTTTGCATGGCTTCCTCAAGGGCTGGAACATCCTACTGGGCAGCAACCTCTCCAGGACTCCTTGACCCAAGGGAGTGAGCCTTCCCCTTCTCTCTGCCCAAAACTTACCTCTTTGGCATTGATGGTGGAAACCTCAGTGATCCCAGCCACCTGGATCACCCCTTTGGAGTCCTCTCTCAATTCTAGGTACCCCAGGGAAGGGTTCAGTAGATCCCTAATCATTTCATTGTAGATCTGTTAGGAGTAAGGAGAGAATATTGGGAGACTGAGAGCAGAGAACCAAGGCAGGAGTCACATTCCTCATCACTCATCAGACCGAGGAGAATCAGTTAAGCTGTAATCAAGCAATCAACAAGTACTTATTAAGCACCTACTATTTGCCAGTCTCTGTGATAAGTGATGGAAATACAGGTACTAAGGATGAAGGGACAAATTTCCAAATCTTTAGCATTCCAAGGAAGTTGCAACTCAGGATAGAGATAAGGGGGTCATTATAATGAAGACAGAGAGAGGTATTCTATCGGGTTGACCCCTTTCCAGGGCTGACTGGGCCCATCCCCAGGAGGCTGGATCCCTGGACAATGTATCTGTGGTCCAGGGTTTAGCTCCTCTCCTCTTCCTGGAAAATGTAAATGGAATAAGTTTTCACTCTGATCCCCAGGCATCTGTTCAAGGGGGAGAGGTCTGCCTCTACTACCTCTAACGAAGGAGAGCTGAAGAAGAAAGACCCTGCTAAGAATGGGGGGCAACCAAGGGAAGATCTAGCAGCCCATTACTAATACAAGGTGCCAAAATTTAAAGGGAACTAAAATTTAGAGGAGCCTGTGTTATTTTTTACCTTCCTCCTACCACTCACATTCTGTGTGTAAATACTGTATTAACCAGTGTAAATAGGGGAGAAAGTTCTAGCTCACTGTCCTTCCTGCCTGGCCTCTTACATAATACTCAGGATAATAATAAGAAAAATTATAATAGCCTAAATTTATTTTTATTTTATTTATTTTTTTGAGCACAAAGAAGAGCAGAGACTTTAATGAGGAATATCTCAAACTGAGGTGGCGAAGTTGGTGCCTGGGGTGGGGGGGAGAAGGGGGTGCATAAAGGGACAGAGCAGCATGTGAATTGTCTTATCTTTTGCAGAATTTTTTCACACCCTAATGTGCTGCCTGTGTTGGGAGCTTGCCAGGCACCCCCTGCCCCCAGACCCACTCTCATCACCCACTGGATGCCTTATGGCTCCCTCTACAATGTACTTTATGAAGGGACCAGTGAGTTATTATAAAACAGATTAGATTACAGCTGGGGACACCAGAGAGTAGGGGCAGGAGTAGGAACCTGAAGATAGTTGACTTAGGGTAACACATTCCCTCTTCTATGAACTTTGCTTCTTCCAGATTTTGTTGTTGACCAGACTCAAGGGGTCAAGTTTGCTCTGGATATGGCCTGGGGGATGGCCTTTCTGTATACACTGGAGCCCCTCATACTCCTGCACGCCCTTAACAGCCAAAGTGTCATGGTGAGGCTTAAGGCTGCAGTGTACCTGGGATGTCTAATCCAGCTGTCTCTTGAGCACAGATTCCCACTACAACCAGCCTTGTCTTTCCCCCTAGGATCGATGAGGATATGACTGCCCATATCAGCATGGCTGATGTGAAATTCTCCTTCCAGTGTCCAGGGCACATGTATGCCCCTGCCTGGGTGGCTCCTGAGGGTGTGGGGGGGAATGAAGACAGAAGCAGATTTATTTGGGAGGTGGGGGACAGGGGAAGAATGAGGTTCTTATCCCAATCCTCTCCTGATTCAGCCCTGCAGAAGAAGCCAGAGGAGATTAACAGTCATTCTGCAGACATGTGGAACTTTGCAGTACTGTTGTGGGAACTAGTGACAAGGGAGGTGCCATTTGCTGACCTCTCCAACATGGAAACTGGCATGAAGGTCTGGAGGTTGCAGGGGCAGGTTGAGGGGAAGGGGAGGGGAGAGGCAGATTTATGGGACAGAGAGATCCTTAACCTGGGATTCTTGCTGCTTGTAGGTTGCCCTGGAAGGCCTTTGACCTACCATTCCTCCAGGTATCTCCCCACATGTGTGTAAACTCATGAAGATCTGCATGAATGAGGACCCAGCCAAGAGGCCCAAGTTTGACATGATTGTGCCCATCCCCCCCCACACCCAGGCCAGCCAGGGAAGAGGTGAGTTTAGGTGCAATAATGCAGCTTCTTGACATTAATGCCATATTCGCTGAGTGCAGGGGTCAGATCTTCCATGGTCAGGGTATACTTCGGGTCTTTGCTCTTGCTCCTGGGGCTGCCTGAGGCAGTGCCCTTCATCTTGCAGTGCTGCAGGGCATCGTTGGCAATGTCAGAGATGAACTTCTGGGCTGCCAGGGAGATGAGCCGGACAATTCTGGGATCAGAGGCTTCAAACCCAGCTCGGTTTAGATAGTAGCCAGTAACAGCATCTGGAATTGTGGGTGTGTAGTCTTCCAGTTGCATGAGGAAGTCTACCAGGGGCGTGCTGGACACAACCGGTTTGACCTCTCCGTTGGCAGCGCCGGGCAGTACGTACACCCCATTGGACATGGCACCTTCGGGGGGCGCCGCCCCCCCAGCCGCGGACACTGGCACAGAGGCCCGGCGGTCCGATGTGTCCCCCCGGCCGGGCCCGGGGCCTGCGCCTCCCGCGGGGCTGGCCTTGCTCTCGGCTAGGGCGGGTACCGAAGCCGGGGCCGGGGTGGGGGTCGGAGCCGGGGTGGGGGTCGGGGCCGGGACCGCTTTGGGGTTCGCGCCGCTGCCGCTCATGGCGCCCGGCGGGAGGCGGGGAGAGGGGACGGAACCCGAGGCCCAGGACCGGGAGGACGGCGCTGCCGCCGCCGCTGCCGCTTCCCAATAGCCTGCATTTATGTACTGCTTACTCTGTCCCTGGCACTGTGCTGAGCAACTTTGCGATTATCTTATTAGATCTACACAACTCTGGGAAGACAATGCTATTATTATCCCCATTTACAGATGAGGAAACTGAGGCAGATAAAGGTTAAGTGATTTGACTAAGGTCACACAGTCTGAGGTCTTCCTAACTCCAAATTCAGCACTAGCTGCCTCTTAAAGATCACCTAATAAAAGACAGGTTCAGGATTGTATTAGAGGTTCTGGGAAGCCAGAGAAGTAGAGCTATTACTAGCAATTTTTGTATATGATACCAGGAATACAACATACGCTCAGGACAAATGGAATGAAACATGTCTTTGAATCACCTATTTAAGAACAAGTCAGTTGAGGAATGACAGAGACCCCAGGATGAAGACAAGCTGAGAGGCATTTTCTTGGGGTGCTACTGCCAAGTAGAAAAAGATTCCATGTGCTCCCTGTTTGAATTATTTTTGCTAGTTACTAGGTTCAGTTGCTTCTAAACTTATGTCAGTGTCCTCTAAATTTTGGAACCTGGTGTCTAAGCTCCCATCACCCCTCCTTATTTACAACTCTACAGAATAGCCACAACTCATCTGTTCTTAGCAATGACTTCTCATATACCTATTTGCACAAATCACACCACTCTATTAATCCCATCATCATAGGCCAACAATAGGGAAAGCTGCTGCCAGGTATACCAGGCACATGGACACACACCCACACATGTATGATACTGCTACATATACATATGCTTGGGTAAATGGTCCACATTTAACTAATCACCCAAAGTAAGTCATAATTGGTTTCTGATGAGAAAAAAATATATGTTGATCCCATTCATTAAAAGACAAGGGGTGCTTCTAAGGAATGGTTTAGGAGACAGGAGATCAGTAGATATGTTAGATAGCAGTGTGACCTGGTAATTTCCATGCTTATTTGAAAGGTAGCAATATTTTCTGAAATTTGCATTCACCCTAGATGAGAGGTGGGAAGGAAAGTCTGGCAGGGAAATTGGGAAATCCTACCTTTGACTCAGCATCACCCAGGGCATATCCCTAGGGAATGTACAATTCACATTTGCCCTGTTTCTAGTCTTTCAAAATGAGAACTGTCAGAATGAAGGGGTCAGGGAACATAAGAAGGGGTAAGTTGTTATCATACCCCTGGAAACTGCCTAGGTACCTAGGATGAGCTGCTTTCAAGGGATTTTCTTACCCTTCTCATGAGCCTTATCCCTACTCAAAATTTCAACTTTGTCTTAATTAGGATGACCTACCTCTAGGTAGGACATGGACACTTCATATTCCATGTCATTACTGGTCTTCTCAATGGCACAGAATAGGTCGTTGAGGGTCCGAACATAGATGCCAGGTTCATGATCAGTGCCCAACATGGTATAGGTTTTCCCACAGCCTGGAGGCAGGAAAGAACAGTATGTGAGCAGGGGATTATAGATGTCACATGACTGGAGAAGGCCATACCTAAAAGATTTCTTTTCATGGATAACTCTTTCCTGTCCTTGCTCTGAAAGTTATATCTGTGGGGAAAGCACCATGTCCCTTCTTGGGAGGGGTCAATGAGAGGCTATTGAAAAGCAAGGGTAGGGGGGCAGTTAGGTGGCGCAGTGGATAGAGCACTGGCCCTGAAGTCAGGAGTACCTGAGTTCAAGTCTGACCTCAGACACTTAATAATTACCTAGCTGTGTGGCCTTGGGCAAACCACTTAACCCCATTGCCTTGCAAAAAAAAAAACTAAAAAAAAAAGCAAGGGTAGGGCTCTGCCTAGAAGCATGTGGGTGGGAGGAGGGGGCTTCTAGTATGGGATGGCCCTGGATGAAGATGGGGGTGGGATATGAAGTTCATGATGTCTTAGGTTTACATTTGGCCAAGTCATTCTTGTGATAGTGAAGTGGGAATATCAAATAAACATCAATATGAAATATCAAATAAACATCTTGCTGGTGGGACTTGGTCAACCTCCATGTTTGGGGATCAGGTGGGCAAAGAAGGTGGGCTCTTTTGGTTCTGGACATCTGGGGAGGCAGAAGCCAGGTGCTGAGCCAGCCAGCTCACCAGTGGGGCCATAGGCAAAGACGGTGGCATTATAGCCAGAGATGACCCCTTCAATGAGGCTCTTTGTAGTGGCTTGGTAAACCATCTCCTGCAAAGAAAGGGAAATTAGGAATGTGAGGGGTTCAGAACATGCCCAGCTTCCCACTGTAGAAAACAGTTTCTGTTTCTGGATCCTACTTAACCTGAGGTCCTTAAGAACACCCAGACCCTGGAGAGGTGACACTGAGGAGGTGGGGAGTCTCTTTACTTTCAGTTCATTAGGGATGCCAGCTGGAAACAGAACTCAGTACACCAACTGGCTCCTCCAGCCTTTTCCTGGCCCCCTTCCCAGCTGCTGCCTTAAAATATATACTAGGGACATTCTGAGGTGAGTCAGGTGAGGGAATCCCCAGGAGAGCATCAATTCTCAGGTCCATCTTACCATCTGGGTTAATCTAGTGGGATCTTAGACTTCTCTAGCTCAGAAGAGAACCAAATGTGAGTCCCACAGTGTTTGCTGACATTCATAGTTACTCAGTATGTATATATGTATGTATCTATATTTGAATTAGTATGCTTTGGAGAAATACATTTAAATATGCACATGTTCATAAGCAAAGATAGCCACACCTCTCCAAAACAGGACTGAAGCAGTTTCTAATAGTTGTATACAAAACCCAGGGCAGAGTGATGGCTTCTTAAGGACAAATAATAGATCCTTTCTTTATTTTGGTCCTATGTTGGTTTTTCCATCTCTGATCCTTCACCTGAGTGGCAGTGAAGTCAAAAGCCACATCAAATAGGTAGGACTTCTCCCGGGATCGGTGGGCTCGGAGAATATCATCTGGATCCTCCATTGGGTCCATCAGAACCACCATCTGCAAAAACCCCAGAAATTGTCAGGAAGGAACTACTGAGAAAGGGTGGGGGTCTTATGACCAACATGTCAGGAAGCGGTACCTCCCTACTTCTGGGGCAGACTAGGGAATCACTGGGTAGCTAAGTGGAAGTAAAGCTAAGTCAAAACTGCTCAAATTCAACTTCAGACATTTACTAGTTGCGTGACCTTGATCAAGTCACTTAACCCTCTTTATCTCAGTTTTTCTCATCTGGAAAATGATCTGGAGAAGGAAATGGCAAAATCACTTCAGTGTTTTTGCCCAAAAAACCTCCAAAGGGGATCACAAAGAGTCAGACATAACTGAGCAACAACAAGAACAACAGTAAGGGAATGACTTAGATTGGACAGCTGGTGAGGGAGGCTATCAATGAAGTAGGCAGGAGTTAGGGGAAAAGGGGCTAGAAGTGGGGGCCAGAGGGGAGGAACTTTTCTTAAAGGGAAGTATAAGAGGATCTCCCCAGATTTCTCTTGGACTACTCACATTTAAACAACAAAAAGAAAGTAAAGTATGGAGTTTTTTCAGAATCTGGTGGCTGCCAAATCCTTTTCTGATATGACTGGCATGGTACTTTTAAAAATTATTTTCACATCTATGATTTCATCTTAACTCCTCAAAATCATGATTCCTATCAACTTTTTGTTTGCCTTCTGGATCATCTACTCATCCCTAGGGATGTTCACACCCTCAGAGTGAAAAAAAGTTGGGAAAAGAGGAAGATAGCTGAGGTGGGGAAAGATTCCATTCCTTTGCCTTCTGGGTGCCTCCCTCCCCCCTCTGTACTTTGCTCACAGATTCTAAGATTGTATCTATTTTACAGGACAAACTCTGTCACTATGCCAGATAAGACAAGACAATAGAAGTGATGCAAGAACATGCACAAAGGCATTATAAAAAGAAGCACAGTTTAGGAACATAATCCTAGCTTCCCAGGCTCCTAGGCTCCCCGCCCAGGTAGCATTACCATGGAGAGGTACACTCCAACAGATGCTGTCCCTGAATTCACCAGTTTCCTCTCTTTGGACTTGTCTTTGAAGACTTTTGGAAAGAAGGCAATGGTAGAAAAGAATTCAATTGCCCATAGTTGCAATGCCCTGCAGAAGAGAGTACTGCTAGTGGGGTTGAGCCAAGTTTGCTGTCTAGAGAAAAGCTCTTATATCCCTTTTCTCAGGACTCTAGTAGGGTGCTTCAACAGGACAGTGACACTGGGAGCTGATAGAATACTTCTAACAAGCCCCCTATTCTCCTCTTTCTCTTTTGTTCTATCAGAGCAGGAAAAGGCAAGAAAAAGACTGATTTCTGACTGCGGTCAAACTGGCCAGTTTCATTATTTATCTTCTGATTGAGTCAACCTCCTCTGCCCTTTCCATTGTCATGTCTATGTGATAGCTGAATATTAACAATGAAAATCTGGTGGCTGCCAAACCCTTTTATGATATAGTTGATACTGGTTCTGGTAGAGATTTATGAAGAAGTTTTGACCCCTTTAAAGAGATAGGAGACACAACCCTACTTTAGATCAGGCATCAGGCTGAGGTGTAGAGGAGAGGAACAGATCCTAATCTTATTTGGAAATCTGCATGAAAGAAAGATCTATTAATATCAAATGCCTTGGCAAGCACAAGATTCCAATAAACAGGAGAATCTATAAGCAGAGAGCACGATTTAAGATAGATATGTTCAGTCCTTTTCAGTCATGTCTAACTCTTTATGATCCCATTTGGAGTTTTCTTTCTTTTTGAATGTTATTTTATTTTATTTTTTCCAATTACATGCAAAGATAGTTTTCAACATTTATATTTGTTTTGCTTTTAGGTTTTTGCACAGCAGTGGGGTTAAGTGGCTTGCCCAAGGCCATACAGCTAGGTAATTATTAAGTGTCTGAGTCTGGATTTGAACCCAGGTACTCCTGACTCCAGGGCCAGTGCTTTATTCACTGCACCACCTAGCTGCCCCAAGAGTGTGTTTTCTTAACAAAGATACTAGAATGCTTTGCCATTTCCTTCTCCAGTTAGTTTTACAGATATGAAAACTGAGGCAAACAAGGTTGAGTGATTTACCCAGGGTCACACAGCTAGTAAGTGTTTGAGGTTGGATTTGAACTCAGTAAGATGGGTCTTCCTAACTCTGGGTCTGATGCTCTATCCCCTTCACCCCTAGCTTCCCCCTTATGTATATACATCCACATGAATACATACCAGAGATAGATACCAGCCTCCCATAGAATGACTGCATTCTGTGAATATGCTGCTGCCCTTAATAGTCAATCAATAAGCATTTATTAAAGTCTTCCTATATACGAAGCACAACGAAAGATACAAAGAAAGGCAAAAGACAATTTGTCCTCTCAGGTACCTCTCAGTCTAACAGGGTAAATAGAAGCATGAAATTCCACTTATATACCATTTACTCCTTTGTATTTTTTTCTCCTAGAGAAGTTAAGTTTTGGGTAGAGTTTGGAAGGAAGGCGAGAAAAGACAGAAAGCATTCTTATTCCTTGTAACTGTGAAAATAACCAACTAAGGTGCCCAAATGTCAGTGTTGTTACATTACTTTACTTGCAATTGAGATTCAATCCTATAGCAACCTCAGAACCCTTTCCAGTGGCCGTACCAGGGAGTTCTTCTGAGATGAAGCCAGGTCTACCCTACCCCTCCCTGATAAGGTGAGCTGGCTGGCACCTCTAAGAACTGATCTATGCCCAGGTGTTGGCTTAGCTCTCCAGGGCTCTGGCTGGGCCACAATTAATGGGGATAATAAGCGTCTGACCTGTTCTACTCAGAATTGTAATGAGTTTGCCAGATAGCTTCCTAAGGGCATGTGAATGCTGAAGGGAGACCAGGGCCTCTCCCAGCATCTTGGGCTTGCCCTTCCCTATCTCAATCCCTGAATCCTACTTTACCTTTCGTCTTCCTCCTCATCAATGAGAATTAAATAGCAACAGCAGTCTTTCCTCCTTGTTCTGCTTATAAACACAAATCTTGTGCTATTTCCCCTTTTTTTCCCCACTCTGTTGTTATTTAGTCATTTTTCAATTTTGTACAACACTTTGTGACTGTTTGGGATTTTCTAGGCAAAAATACTGGAGTGGCTGGCCATTTGCTTCTCTAGCTCATTTTACAGAAGAGGAAATTGTAGCAAACAAGGTTAAATTTGCCCAGGGTCACACAACTAGCAAGTGTTTGAGGTTGGATTTGAACTGGGGAAGATAAACCTTCCTGACTCCAGCCCTTATGATCTCCACTGTACCACACCAACCCAGTGTCTCTATAAAAGACAGAGTGGTGAGGGAAGGAAGTGTAGCCTCATTTTTTTTTTTTTGGTAACAATTAGGATAGTCTAGAGAAAGAGTTTGAGCCACTGTTGTGTGTAAGTAATCCCAGAATGCATAGTATATCCTGGGAAGATGGAAGGATTCAATTCCATTGAGCATGTTTGGTAAACACTTATTTATTCTACAGGCACTGGGATACTAGAGTCCCTGCTCTCAAGGAGTTCACAGTCTTTTGAGGGACAGCAATGTTTATACAACAGAGAGAAGTAATAGATAAGGGACTACAAAGGAAGGAAGTCAACTGACAGTCACAGCCTTCAGAGGCTCTTAGGTCATCAGTTCTTAGGTGTGTTTCTGTCAAGGGACCCCTCCTTGGAAGAATATTTTTAAATGCATAAAATATATAGGATTGTAAAGGAAACCACTTATAAAGATGAATTTTTCCTCTCATTCATTACCATTCCCCTGAAAGCTAACCACAAATATGATTAAAACCTCTCTCCTAGCTCAATATCAAGACAAGAGAACTGCATGAAAAAGACCTTAAGAACGCTCAAAAACACAGCAAATTGACTAAGGATTATTATAGGTGGGTGGGTGTGGCCTCAGGCTCTATCAGGAAAGGCTTCCAGGAGGGAATTTAAAGTTTCCATTTCTCAGCTGCTGCCTCCCACAGAGAACTCTAGAGAGTACAGGAAGGGGGGCAGCTAGGTGGCATAGTGGATAGAGCACTAGCCCTGGAGTCAGAAGTACCTGAGTTCAAATCTGACCTCAGACACTTAATAATTACCTAGCTGTGTGGCCTTGGGCAAGTCACTTAACCCCATTTGCCTTGCAAAAACCTAAAAAAAGAGAGAGAGAGAGGATAGGAAGGATGGGACATTGTTGGGTATCAGGAGTAGGACTGTGAGACTGTCACAATGTGGGATCAGGAGGTAAAACTCCTGAAGAATTCTCAGGCTGCAAAGCACCTGGTCCATATTGCCTCCACCATGCCTCCACTGCACATTATAGCTTCCTGGGCTTTCCTCAAGACTCAGCTTGAATCCCAACTTCTACAAGATACATTTCATCCTGCTTCTTTGCCCCAACTCACCCCTACCCTGCCATGGTCCTTTCCCTCTAGTGTTTACCTTCTATTTACACTGAATATATTTTTGCAAGTATATATATATATATATATATATATATATATATATAAATATATATATATATATATGTGTGGTGTGTGTGTGTGTGTGTGACAGAGAGGATAGAGAGGAAGACAGAGAAGGGGGAACAGAAGAGAAAGAAGATGGAGAGAGAAAAGGGACAGGAAAGAGAGGAAGAGAAAGAGAAGAGAAAGAAAGGCAGACACAGAGAGAAAGAGAGGATAAGAGAGAAAGAGTGAGAGAAGAGAGAGATAGAGAAAAAGACACACACACACAAAGAAAAAGAGGACAAGAGAGAGGGGGAAAGAAAGAAAGGCAGAGACAGAGAGAGATACAGACACAGAGAGAGAGAGAGAGGACAAGAGAGAAAGAGAGTAAGAGAATGAGAGAAGAGAGATAAAGAGAGAAGCGAGAGAGAGGAGAGAAGAAAGAGAAATAAAAGCAGAGAGGACAAGAGAGAGAGAGAGAGTAAGAAAAGAGAGGGAAGACAGAGAAAGAGAGGACAAGAGAGAAGAGACAGAAAGGCAGAGAGAGAGAAAGAGAGAGTGAAAGAGAGAAGAGTGAGAGAGAGGACAAGAGAGAGTGAAAGAAGAGAGAGAGAGGAGAGGACAAGAGAGAGAGAGAGAGAATGAGGCAGAGAAAGGTACTTAATAAATGTTTGACCACTTGACCATTTTGGGACCAACACTGCCAGAATTGATGACAACACAAGGAAAGGCAATGCCTGCTGCCCCCCACCCCAAGTCCCTTCCCCTTAAGGAGCTCTTGGTCTAACGGAAGAAACATGGTGCACATTTCCTGCATGTATATATACAGGATGAATTGGAGGCATTTTATTCTCAGCAGGGAGGCATTAGCTAGCACAGTAAATGCTTTTTAATGAAAAGCATTTTGTCAAAGACAAAAACAAGTCTAGTCACTGTCTCCCAGAAGCCTTCAGCAGCCCTTCTAATCAAGACAACAGTAGACCTCCCTAGCTGGGGCTACTCAATTTCTCTCCACAGTGAACACCAAATGGGCGGGCCCCTTTTCCCAGCTCAGGCTCCCCAGAGGCAATCCTGTAGTGTTGCTTTGGTCTATACAGTTATCTATTACCTGGTAATTTAAGGAGTAGGTGGGAGCAGAGACCTAATATCTGAGGGATGCGTATGTTCAAGCTACTTTGGGGAGAGGGACTCCATATATTGGTGTGCCAAAGAGGAATTTAATTCCACAAAGATTTATTAAGAGCCTGCTTTGTGCCAGGCCCTGTGGTAGGTGCTAAGATAGTAAAGATGAAGATTTCAAGCAGTTTACATTTTACCAGGGGCACAATTAAGCATAATATCCAATGACCTTTTAAAAATTATTTTCTTTCTTGAGTTCTCCCTTGGATTAAGGTAGCTTTTGTGATACTTATCTCTGCTACATTTCTTTCTATCTGAAAGCAATTTAGTGACCCAGTGGATATAGGGCTAGACCCAGAGTCAGGAGAACCTGAGTTCACAGTTACTAAGTGACCCTGAGCAAATCACTTCACTTCTATCTGCCTCAGTTTGCTCCTTAAGGAAGAAAAATAAAGTATGAGATAATAAAATTACATAATAAGATAACTTTTTTTTCTGATTTGATGGTAATAGTCTTTGGTCTTTGTTCAAAGTTCATAATTCTTTCTCTGGATACAGATGGTCTTCCATTGCAGACAGCCCAAAATTGTCCCTGGTTGTTGCACCGCAGGGATGAGCAAGTCCATCAAGGTTGATCATTGATGGACAGGGGGTGGAGCCAAGATGGTGCTCTCTGATAAAATTCTTAAGCTAAGGACTCTAACTAAGCTTTCCAGAGACAGAACCCACAGAGTGACCCATTGAGGCAGTTCTCTTACTCAAGGTAACCTGGAAAAGAGCAGAAAGGCTCTGTTCCCCCAGGTCGGAGGGGCGGCCCGCCAGAGGAGTGACCCGCAAGAGCAAAAGAACTTCAGCCTCCTGGGGGCAGCCCCAGGGCGCTGGGAGCCACGGCTGTGAGCCACGGGGGCGGTTTCCATCTACGCCCCGGGGGAGCACCAGGCAAAAAGTGGGGGAACAGCGGGGGAACTCTGCCAGAGCCAGCATGTGGAGCCCAGCCCTCAGGGCACACAGTGAGCAGCTTGGAGCTTGGTCTTTCCGCAGCCCAGATCCAGGAACAGAGCAGGCTGAGCCTGTAATCAGGAGCCCCCAGGGCATGAGCCCATTGAACCTAGGGAGAGGAGTGAAGAGAGACTGCAAAGCTCTGTCCTCTGCCTCTGGAACAGGACTCTGGGGTTCTGACCACATTCAGAACCTGATCACAGTCTAGGCCCCCCCATAGAACAGCAGAGCCCCCCCCCACCTCAGCCCCGTGGCAGAGGGAGGTGCTTATTCACAGACCAGGAGGGAGGACAGAGCCTCACACACTGAGACCCTTGTGGGAGTGTCCCAAAAGATCAGGAAGCACCCCCAAAACAGGTGCAGGCTGGGAAAAATGAGCAAGCAGAGAAAAAAGAGGAACAAAATTGAGAAATATTTTGCAAATGAGCCCAAGAAGGATCAAAATACTCAGTCTGAAGATGAGGAAGCACAAGCTCCTACATTTAAAGACTCCAAGAAAAACAGAAATTGGGCTCAGGCTCTGACAACTCAAAAAAGACTGAAAATCAAATGAGGGAGTTAGAAGAAAAACTGGGAAAAGAAAGGAGAGAGATGCAGGAAAAACATGAAAATGAAGTCAGCAGCCTAGTCAAGGAAATCTAAAAAAATGCTGAAGAAAATAACATGCTAAAAACCAGCTTAGGTCAAATGGATAAAACAGTTCAAAACGTTATTGAGGAGAAGAATGCTTTAAAAAGCAGAATGGGCCAGATGGAAAAAGAGATAAGAAAACTCTCTGAGGAGAACAGATCCTTCAGACAAAGAATAGAATTCAGGGAGATTGATGAATTTGCCAGAAATCAGGAATCAATACTTCAAAATCAAAAAAATGAAAAATTAGAAGAAAATGTGAAATATCTCATTGAAAAAACAACTGATATGGAAAACAGACTTAGGAAAGATAATTTAAAAATTATTGGAATACCTGAAAGTCATGATCAGGAAAAGAGCCTTGACATCATTTTCAAAGAATTACTACAGGAAAATTGCCCTGATATTCTAGAAGCAGAGGGCAAAATAGAAATGGAGAGAATCCACAGATCCCCCCCGAGAAAGAGATCCCAAAAAACCAACCCCTAGGAATATCATAGCCAAGTTCCAGAACTCCCAAGTCAAAGAGAAAATATTACAAGCAGCCAGAAGTTCAAATATTGTGGACCTACAGTCAGGATCACACAGGACTTAGCAGCAACTACATTGGAAGCTTGTAGGGCTTGGAATTATAATATACCGGAATGCAAAAGAGCTTGGAATGCAACCGAGAATCAACTACCCAGCAAGGCTGAATGTCCTCTTCCAGGGAAAAAGATGTACTTTCAATGAACCAGGGGAATTTCAAATGTTCCTCTTGGAATGGCCAGAGCTGAACAGAAGGTTTGGTCTTCAGATACAGGACTCAGGTGAAGCATGGAGATTGGAGGAGAGGGGGAAAATACGAGGGACTTAATGATGATGAACTGCATGTATTCCTGTATAGAAAAATGACACTGATAATACTCACATGAACCTTCTCAGTTAATAAAGCAGGTAGAGGGAGCTTTTATAGTTGAAGCACAGGAGAAAGCTGAATTTGAAGATAAAATATGGTGTAAAAATGGAGTCAATAGAAAAAAAACACAGGGAAATGTAATGGGAGAAAGAAAAAGGAGAGGGAATAGGCCAAGATATTTCATATAATAAGATTTTTCTTTATTATAATGAGCTATTGCAATGATATGGAAGGGGGGAAGGCAAGGGGGAATGAGGGAAACTTTGCTCTCATCAGAGGTGGTTAGGAGAGGAAACAGCATATATACTCAATGGGGTATAGACATCTGGAGTAAGAAGGAGGGGGGAGCAGGGGGGAGTGGTGGGGATGTGAATGATGGAGGAGAGGATGGACCATGGGGGGAGAGTGGTCAGATATAACACATTTTCTTTTTACTTATTGCAAGGGGCTGGGATTGGATGGCCTGTCCCGGACCACAGGGCCAAGTGGATGCTGGGCCTAAGGGGTGGTATGTGGGCTCGGGGCCTCTTGACCCCAGGGCCATGGATCTGTCAGCTGTGCCACTCAGCTACCCTACAGCAGAGTCAGAGTGAAAGGAGAGAGAAAATATAGTACATGGTAGTGGAGAAATAAGAAAGGAGGGAGTTGCGATCAGCGATGGCAACTGTGGAAAAATATGGAAGTAACTTTTGCCATGGATTTATCCTAAAGAATGTGATCCACTCACGACAGAGTTGTTGGTGTTGGAGCAAAGACTCAAGCACATTTTTTATTATTATTATTTTTTGGGGGGGGTGCAGGGCACATGGGGCTGGGTGGCCTGCCCGGGGCCACATAGCAGGGGGATCCTTGGGTGTCTGAGGGAGGATTTGGACCCGGGTGCTCCTGGCTCAAGGGCCAATGCTCTGTCCACCACCCAGCCACCCCTACCATTATTAGTATTTTATTTTATTTTGGGTCTTTTTTTCCTTTTTTTTTGGTTTTTGCAGGGCAGTGGGGTTCAGGTGGCTTGCATATCACACAGCTGGGTGATTGTTGAGTGTATGGGGCCAGATGTGGCCTCAGGTGCTCGTGGCTCCAGGGCTGGTGCTTCGTCCATTGCACCACCTGGCCATACCTACAATTATTACTATTATTTTTTTAATTTTAATTTTTTTCTCTCCCCTTTACTTTATCACTGAAGCAAGTCTATATTTATGGGGGGAGAGGGTATCTCATTTACTCTTAAACAAGAATATTTTACTAATGTAAAAATAACATCAATTGTACAAAATGAGAATAAATATTAAATTAATAAATAAATAAATAAGTTTTTTTAAAAAATAAATAAATAAAAAAGGTTGATCATCACCTCCATATTGCTGTTAGGCAAACTAAGATTTCTAAAGCGCATGCATTCCCTGGTCAAAAAACTCTACTCTTGATTCTCAGACAATAAACAAATGCCTCTGTTTTCACTTTTTAAATCTTTCACAATCTGTCTCCAGCCTACATATCAAGGCTTATTATACATTATTACCCTTTACTCTACCTTTCAATCAAAGTGAATTGTTTGCCATACTCTCTCCATATTTTTCCACTTTCTACCCCTGCCATCCCTTTTCATAGACTGTTTCTGAATGCACTCCTTCTTCATCTCTAACTTACAAAATCTTTAGCTTTCTTCAGCTCACTACCCTTTCGCATTAAGTCTAGTTGATAGAGCCACCCCTCCCACAGTGACTTTGTATTTATCTTATATTTAATTTTCTATGTTTTTGTTGTCTTCTCCATCTCACCCCTTATTAGTAGAATATAAACTCCTTCACGGCAAGGATTAGTCTGTTTCTGTCTATCTCCTGCACAAGGCATGATTTTGTTGTTGGTGATGTTCAATTGTGTCTGACTCTTCATGACCCCATTTGGGATTTTCTTAGCGAAAATACTGTTGTGGTTTGCCATTTCCTTCTCCAGCTCATTTGATAGAAGAAGAAACTGAGGCAGAGTTAAATGACTTGATTAGGATCATATAGCTAGTATGTGTCTGAGCCTGGATTTGAACTCAGATCCTCCAGACCCAGTGCTCTATCTACTATGCCACCTAACTGCCCACTGGGCAAGATACAGGAACTCAATAAATGCTGGACAAATGAACCCTGGTTCCCAGCAGAAATGTCCCTTCAAGAATGCTCTCTTCTCAACATTCTCTTCCATGATCAGGTTCCCATCTTGGGTCTGCTGAGCCAAAACAATAAACTAGGCTCTGGTTTCAGGCCCAGCTGAGGACAAAACCACTCTGAGCATTTTTTGGATGGATCCCAGTGGAATGTAACTGGGCGCCAGCTCAGTTTGCCTCTTTTCAACCCCATAGTCACTGGATGGCAATTCTGCTGCCCAGGGGAGGCCGAGGGGCTAATCCTGAGAGAGACTGCCAACAAATCATCTTGAGGACCTGTCTGCCCATAAATCTGATCTCCCACTATAGTCACCTTCAGATGTCTAAAGTCCTCCACCATAGGTCAGAGCACCTTGGGCAAAAGTTCCCTAGGCTATCCCATATCCTGACTCAGGACATTATTGGCATTGCCATGATCTTCTCTTAATGAGGGCTTTGTCTGAGCCCCCTTCTGTCTGTGCTCCAGTCTGACTCCTTTCCAGTGTCTGGCCCCCACCACACCCCCACAAGGGCTGCTCCCCATTCCTATCTGCTAAGGCAGACAATGAGGCCTCTGTGAAGTCCAGCCAGGTGACTAGAAGCCAAGCCCTGGATCAGAGGGGAAGGGTCAGGAATTTGCACCTGGGCAAGGAGATTTGGGAGAAGTTAGAAGGCCTTCAGGAGTGGCTATCTCTTTTGCTAGAGCTATTTAAGAGGCCCTAGCTTCCAAATTCCCAGAGTGCTCTGAATTTCCTTTAGTTGAAAGAAGGGGCAGCTAGGTAGTGCAGTGGATAGAGCACCCACCCTGGAGTCAGCAGAACCTGAGTTCAAATGTGACCATAGACACTTACTAGCTGTGTGACCCTAGGTAAGTCACTCAACCCTGTTTGCCTCAAAAGAAAGGAAGTGAGACAGGGACAGAAGCCTTGGGAATAGCAACAATAATAATCACAACTGTGCTTTATCATCAAAAACAAAACAAAATGCTTTCACATATATTAAGGATCAGTGTAGTAGAAAAGTGTTAAACCTAGATTCAGGAAGATATAGTTTAAAATCCTGACTCATTTACTTAGTTGTGTGATTGAGCAATTCACTTAACCTCTCTCTATGCCTCCAACTCATCTGTAAAATCATCATCCTTATCCTGATGTTATTTTTTTCACATGTGAAAATTTGAGACTGAGAAATCTCTAAGGTCCCTTCCGGCTCTAAAGTCTATGATAACTAGTGCTTAAAAGTTTGCAAAATATTTTTACAAATGTTACCTCATTTTATCCTCATAACAAACCTGAAAAGTCATAATTATCCTCATTTTACAATAGCTAGTAAGTATCTGAGATTGGGTTTGAATTTAGATCTTCCTATCCACTGAGCCAACTAGCTGATTATTGACTTAAATTGCTGTGTTGAAACAGATAACAGTTCTAAGGTGTATATGCATGTGTGTTGTGAGGAGGGGAGAAGTTTTTCATTTTCGGAAGCTTTAAGAATTGTTGACACAGATTCCTGTGTAGCTGGACTCTAAATGAAGTCACCTAAGGGATAAGCTCTTGTGAACTACTTTTTGTCTGTACCACCTTCCCCATATTAGGGTGGGGGGGGTTACATTTATTTTTATGTATCAGGAAGGAACCCTAAATGTTCTTACTCACTCCCAGACAGAGACAAATTTTAGGTCCAGAGATGTGAACACACTAGCCCAAGGTCACACAGCAAATCCTCATTCCAACCTTATAGTAAACTCTTGAGTAGTTCAGCTGTTTACCACTAAGGCACTCTATTTGTTATTGTCATCGTCATCGTCATCATCATCATCATCATCATCATCATCAACATCCTGATGTTATTATTTTTCACATGAGAAAATTTGGTATTTGAGAGGTTAAACAAATTGTAAAGACCCAAACTCCCTGATCTGAGTATATATATATATTTTTGAGACCTTTTTTGAGGCTGTATAGAGAAGTAAATTTGGAAATAGATGTAAATTGAATCTTGGTCTATTCACTACCTAATAGATTTGTAGCAAATAATTTCATCTCTTTGGATCTTCTTTATTTACACTAAAAAAAAAATCTCTCTTGTTTGACTTTACCTAGACCCCTCTCCAGTGAATCCTTACAGAGCTGGGGAAGAGAACCTAGAGGCTGAGCTTTCTCATAACTGCCAGCAGCCCCCAAACCACTTTCCTTCTGAGCAAATGCTCCTTGCCCACCTGCCTCTGTCCTTTTGATCTGAAAGATGCAGGAGAAGCATTGCATCTGTCCCTATTGTCAGCAAAACCAACAGGGATGTCACCAGAACCTGAGAAAACAGGTAGAGCTCAGTGGAAATAATCTTCCACCTGTTGCTACAACATGAGATGGGCACTCAGCCCAGTCCTTCTTCACCAAGCCTGTGGGGAGTGGGCTTTATTGCCCCTCACCCATTTGTCCCAAGACACTCCCCATTTGTCTCTTCTGCTAATCAATTACTGCTTTCTCCAGCCCACAGCATTTTAGGTGCCTACAGCTAAAGGGGTTGTGTGAGTCTTCTTCTAAAATACTATATACTCTTAAAGAACAGTGATTTTTTTCACCTTTTTTTGGTTTTTGTATCTCTAGTTTTGTATATAGTAAGTGCTTAATAAATGTTTGATGAATTGAGTTAAATTATCAGTTGGAGAGAATCAGTGGTTCATCACTTCAGAGGGAAGGTGGAGGTGAGGAGCCTGCAGAGTCAGGGGGTGGGGTGGGGAGAGAAAAGGGCAGGAAGCCCCAAAGATGCAGCTCAACAAACCTTTTTAAGCTCCTATTCTGTGCCTGCCACTCTGCAAAGCCCTAGGAATATAAATGCAAGCTATATGCTTCACCCTTCTGCATCCTGGCTGGCAATGGCCAGTCATGGCAGGTTGACAATCCTGTTTCTAGAATGAAGAGTCTTTTACTAGGATGATGGTGGTAGTGAGGGGGAGATTTCAGGGATGTCTCAAATTGGAAGGGAAAAAAAATTTACATTTTAATTTCAATAGAATCCATTTCCTCTGCAGTTCTGCATATTTTATTTTATGCACTTAAGTCTTCCAAGAAGGGTCCATTGGCTTTCCCAGGCTACTGGAGGGGTCCACAGCATTCAGAAAAAGTGGGGACTCTGCTCTAGTGGTCTCAGCTTAAACTTCTTTTCCTCTCAGTCCCTGGCTCCCATTTCAATGCAGATTTTGACCTTTCCAAAGTTTCCGACCATCTTGCTGTTGTCTCAGAGCCAGGAAATCCAACACCAGTAAGGGGAAAGCATTGGCCTTTCAGTCTGAGGCAGGGAGTTTAATCAGAGGGATCTGTCCTAGTTAGAGAGTCCAGGCTCCACACTTCCCTCCTCTCACTCCCCTCCTTCCATCTCCTAGGTGAGAAAGACCAAGAACAAACAGCCTTGGGTAGTGTTGCCACTCTGCCAGTCCTCAAATTTGAAGACTTCCTTCCTGCCTTGATACTAAATAACTGGATTCTCCAGAGAGGACAATAGGTTTGGGGTTCCAATTTGCTAAGTGACCTTGGGCAAGTGTATTCACCTCATTGGATTTGAAATTTGTCTCCATCTTGGAGAGGCTAGGAATGCATAGGGAAACAAATGTAAACACCCCATCTAATATGTGAAGGTGGTATAGACAGAAAGCAGTTCACAAGAGTCTATCACGTAAATGACTTCACTTTGATTCCAGGTATAAAGGAACCTGTATCAACAGTTCTTAGGCCCTCAGAAAATGAAAAACTTTCTCTACCTCTTTCCCACTTAGAAATGAAACCTGTTTTAATACTGCATTTTAATTTAACAAACACTCATTAATCAACCTGTTATGTAATAGGCAGCTTGAGTTCTGCCCTAGAGAACTTTATTATTAAATAGAGATGAGACAGGACCATACAAAATCAAGAAACCAGGCAAAGGGGGAATCAAAATACTATAGGAGGAGGGTAGAAATAGAGTGATAATGGTAGCTGACATATATGTAGCCTTTAATAAAATAACAATATGATAAGTTATAATAATATGAGCATTTATAAAGTGCTTTAAATTTACAAAGAGTTTTATATATGTTAACTAATTTAATCTTTCTATCAACTCATAAAGGTAGGATTTGGATTCAAATTCTCTCTTTTTTTTAATTAAAGATTTTATTTATTTTGAGTTTTACAATTTTTCCCCCAATCTTACTTCCCTCCCTCAAATTCCCTTAATTCTAAGTCCTGCACTCTATCCACTGTGCCACCTGAGGCAGGGTTTCTTATCTCTTATCTCCAAAGACCAGTTCCCTAAAGGGTCCATAGATAGATTTAAGGAAGACTGAGTAAAGGAGAATGTATAGAGGAAAAAATATTTATTTTCAATAAACTTTAACTGAAATTTAGCATTTCTTTTCATTATGAATTTAAAAATAAATTATTCTGAAAGTTTATAGACTTTACCAGACTACCAAATACATACAACAATACACAAAAAAGTTAAAGTGTCTCGCTTTATATTTTCAAACTATTTTACATTTATATTTCAAATGTCTATGGAGCATCCAGTTCAAGATGGTCAGTCTAGAAATTAAGAGGACTGGATAGGTTGGTCTGAGAATCATCAGCTTCCATGGAAGCTGATGAGATCACCAAGTGAGATCTCCAGGAGGGAGAAGATAAGAGGACCTAGAATCGAGCTCTGAAGAAAGATTCAGCAAAGGAGAGGGAGAGGAGTGGTCAAGAGGCCTTTTTGAGAGATCAAGAAAGATGAGGATGGAGAAAAGATCATTATTACAGGACTGTACTTTGCCTTTTTTCCTTTTGATGAGTCATTTTTTAAAAAGGTGAGAGTCCCTGTCCTCAGGAAGTTTACATTCTAATAGAAGGAAAAAATATATGTGGGAGAGCCATAGCCAGGGAGGGGTGCTTTGTTTTTAAAAATCACAGAGTTGGGGCAGCTAGATGGTACAGTGGATAGAGCACTGGCCTTGGAGTCAGGAGTATCTGGGTTCAAATACGACCTTAGACACTTAATAATAATTACCTATCTGTGTGGCCTTGGGCAAGCCACTTAACCCCATTTGCCTTGCAAAAACCTAAAAAAAAATAAAAAAAAATCACAGAGTTGCTTAGTGGAGCCTTAAGGAAATAAACTGACAATCATTTCTGGTAGAGTAGTATTGGATTGATTATTGTTCTAATGATGGAAAGAGGGTACCAGCACAGGAGCAGGATCAATAGGAAAGGGGTGCTGTTGGTGCTGGTATAAAGTGAAGCATGGTTCAGATGGACTACATGTTGTGAATCATGTGAAGTGTTTATCAATAAGGAAAAAAATAAGAGCTCTGGAGAAGGTATTTGAATGAAGATGGGGGGGAGGTGAGTAAAGGGAAGTGAAGGACATTCCAAAAGGAGAGGAAAGACAAAAACAATGTTCAAAAGAAGGCTAAGTGAGTAGTCACTGAAGAAAAGACTGTTAAGAGCTGGAATGGACCACCAGGGATCACCTAGTTCAATCCTTTCTTATTACTGATGAGTAAACATAAACTCAAAGAGTGGAAGCAATTTGACCAAAATAAGTCTGGTGAATAACCCAACAAAATCTTTTCATTTTCTAGATACCCCCGTTGAAAATTTTTGACTCTGGTTTTAATTTTTTTAAATATAGCACTACTTTGTGAGAGAGTTTGTTGTGGGGCTATATTTCCAAAAGAAAAATATTATTCTGTAAGAGTTCAGCTGTTCCCTTAAATGTAGGGGAAGGGGAGTATCTCATAATCCCCGATCAGAAAGGTAAAGCTATCAATTTAGGAAAGAAGCACAGAATTAGAGGATTAAATTAGCCCCTTTTTGATCAGATGTCTTCCTTAACTAGGAATATTTTCACAGGAAGCAAAAAAATTTGAAGTATGATGATTTGCTCAAGCTAGTTATATAGCTATTAATTGTTGCTCCCTTGTGTTCAATTCTTGTTATCCTATTTGGTTTTTTTTTGTTTGCTTTTTTTTGGCAGACACATTGGAGTGGCTTGTCATTTCTTTATCCAACTCATTTTGCAGATGAGGAAACTGAGTAAAACGGGGTTAAGTGACTTTCTCAGGATCATAACAGCTAATAAGTGTCTGAGGCCAGATTTGAACTCAAGATGAGTCTTCCTGACTCCTGACCCAATCCTCTACTTAGCTGCCCAATAAGTGGGAAAGGTAGGATTTAAATATGGATCCTTTGATAACTCAATTTCCAGTACTCTTTTTTTTTTTAGGTTTTTGCAAGGCAAACGGGGTTAAGTGGCTTGCCCAAGGCCACACAGCTAGGGAATTATTAAGTGTCTGAGACCGGACTTGAACCCAGGTACTCCTGACTCCAGGGCTGGTGCTTTATCCACTATGCCACCTAGCCACCCCCTCCAGTACTCTTTCTGATGGGTTACAATTCATCACCTCATTTAATGGATTTAGAAATGAAGTGACTTTCTCAGGGTCACCCAGCTAGTAAATGGCAAAGTCAGGCTGTATTTTTTATCTGCCTTATCCAGAACTTGGAATGTACCTCTTTGTACTCATAGTAATCTTCCTTACCTCCCCCACCCCCCATATATCCCCCCTTATTAAGGGCAACTAGATGGTGCAGTGGATAGAGCATTGGTCTTGGAATCAGGAGGATGGGAGTTTGACTTCAGCCTCTGACACTTACTAGCTGTGTGACCTTGGGCAAAGCACTTAACTCTGATTGCCCCCACATCCTGGGCCATCTCCAGTCATCCTTTTTCATATCTGGCCCTTGGACCTAGATGGTTCTGGAGAAGAAAGTGAGGCTAGTGACTTAGCACAGCATACTCCTCACTCAAATCCAATTCATGTGCTTGCCATGGCATCACCTCCCTGATGTCATGGTCTCTTTGAAAATGAAGGACAAACATCATTATCCTCCTTACTAGACTATAAGTTTATTGAAGGCAAAGTCTATTTTTAAATTAAACCCAGGTGTTCTAGTGAATCTGTCTGTTTTTGGAAAAAACATGTGGATAACTATATGTATGTATATATATATATATATATATATACACACACACACACACACACATAAACATATACATGTACATATATACATATATGGAATTAATGTTATTTAAAATTTCTCAATTATATTAAAAACATTTTATCATTCTTTTAAAAAAATTTTGAGGGGTGGCTAGGTAGTGCAGGAGATAGAGCATCAGTCCTGGAATCAGGAGTACCTGAGTTCAAATCCAGCCTCAGACACTTAGTAATTACCTAGCTGTGTGGCCTTGGGCAAGCCATTTAACCCCATTTGCCTTGCAAAAAAAATTTTTTTGAGTTCCAAATTCTCCCTCTCTCCTGCTCTTCTCTAGCTCTTGAGAAGGCATATTGTAGTACAATGTATTTTATGGTATAGATTTAAAAATATTCCTCCGAAAGAGGAATAGGCTTCACCAGACTGTTTTTTTTTTTCTTTGCGTCGGTTTTATTGCCCCTGCCCGGGGCAGGGGGGCAGGTCATGGGCTGCTTGGCTCAGCCTGCGGCTCTGTACAGTGTTGGGGGTTCCAGCACCCCTCTGTGGCTGGGAGAAGGCACAGAATGTAACGAAGCTGGAAGTGGCGGGCTCCTGGTCCTGGGGAGGGGGAAGGGCACCGGTGGGGGGACCAAGAGACCCCCTCCCACCCCACCCACTCCACCAGGCCTAGTGCAGTCAGGCATTCAGCAAGGAGTCGGGGGAGAGGGAAGGGGTGTGGGAGGGTGTGGAGGGGGGCTGCCCACCAGACTGTTAATAGGTTCCATGGCACAAAAAAGGGGAACCCTGTCCTTGGCACCTAATTAATATTCATCATATGTTTGTGGATGCCAATAACTATATGGCAAAGTCCTTTGTGGGTCTGGTCTGATCAGATGAGGTCCAAAGTCCCTGCAGCTCTAGCATTCTATGGTGATGATACAGTCTTGCTGAGGGCATGAGGAAAGAGAATAGTAGAAACTAAGGTTGCTTAATTTAGGGGATGTCTGTGAATTCATCAAAAAAAATTTATAATTGCATTTCAAGCTAATTGACTTCTTTTGCAAAACAATGTGTTTAACAACATGATTCCAAGAAGGGCCCATAAGCTTCACTGGACACCAAGGAGGGCCAGGACACTAAAAAGGTAAAGATCCCATGAAGTGCAGAGTACAAGTGACACTTGGTTACACCTGTCCTCACCTTCACTCTAAGGAATTTTTCTTCTCTTTCTTCTTTACCTGACAAGGGCTCTCAGCCTATATCTATTCTCTACCCTGGGTGCTCCAACAGAAATTGTCAGGAGAACCAGAGACTGGTGAAGAAAAGGAATACAAGTCAAAGTACATTCATCCAATCCTTTGGGGTCTGGGGATGCAATCTTTTAAAGGTTTCCCAGGAGGAAACAGGCACCTGTTGTTTTTTTTTTTTTTAGAAAGTCCCAGCTTTCCTCCATTTTTGTTGTTCAATTGTATCCAACTCTTTGTGACCTTATTTGAGATTTTTTTTGGCAAAGATAATAGAGTGGTTTGTCATTCCCTTCTCCAGATCATTTTTAGATGAGGAAACTGAGGAAAACATGATTAAGTGACTTGTCCAAGGACACACAGCTAGTAATGTCTGAGATTGGATTTAAACTCAGGCTCTTCTGACTCTAGGTACCCCCAGCATCCCTTTCCATTACTACTCTCAGTCTTTATTTTGACTATGTTTTAGGGATTGTTGTTATTGATGATGATGATAATGATGATGATGATGATGATGGATTAAGGTAAAACCAAGACACCTTAGCACTATCTTTACTCACTCAGAAAAGGAGGTAAGACAGGAAATGTCATTAAATCATATAAAAATAAAGGTCTCAGTTGTTCCTCTAGTCTATAGAAAGACCTCCTGAAAAATAGAGCACATCTGAGGCAATTGGGGTAGGCTGCTTTCCCCTCTCTGGACCTCAGTTTCCTGATCTGAAAAACAAGGGGATTGATTCAGAACTGTCAAACTCAAATAGAAAAAGAGGCCTCTAACTTTATGAAAGGATCCCCATAGGTCACAATTCAATTTAGCTTTTAAATATAATATTATTGGGGTGGCTAGGTGGCACAGTGGATAAAGCACCAGCCTTGGAGTCAGGAGTACCTGGGTTCAAATCCCATCTCAGACACTTAATAATACACCTAGCTGTGTAGCCTTGGGTGAGCCACTTAACCCCATTTGCCTTGCAAAAGCCTAAAAAATAAATAAATATAATATTATCTATGTTTTGCAAATTTTTATTTATTTTGTTAAAAAATTTATCTGGTTCAGCTACTTTTGGAATGTTGGTGTACCTTGTGTTTGGCACCTTGGAATTAAATGCTTTCTAAGGTTTCTTCTGTCTTTAACATTTTAAAATTTTGAGAGGGAATTAGGAGGGATAGCAGAATATAGGATAATCTAGTGTATGAAGAGTCAGGAAGAACTAAATCCAAATTTCATCTCTTACTATTCGGAAGGGTGTGTGTGAGAGAGAATGGACAAATCACTTAACCTCTTATGGGTTACTAAAACTATATAAATTGTACAGGGAGTTCTCTAGACTCATGAAATCACAGGTTTTCCAGAACAAATGGGTAAAGACTGATGCTAAAATTGGTTGGGGTAGAGTTAGGGGACAGGGCTGGCTCATGTCAGCTCCCTATTTCATGTCCCAGTGTTGCACAATATGATGACTGGTTAACAGCTTAAATCTCTCCTTTTCAGTCCCTCCCTTCTTTTCTTCTCACTTTCCCCTTCTACTTTTGCTCTGTTTCCACCCTTTTCTCCCTTCTTTCTCTATATCCTGAACTTCTCCTTCTTTACTTCTGTTCTCTCTTTTGTGCATCATCCATCTCTTCCCTAAAATCTCTGAGCTCTTTTTTCTATTCTTCCTCTCCTTTCCTCTAAAAAGTGAGCTAGATTCTCCCTGATTTTCCTAACTGCTCTACCTCGGCCTTATGAGAAGGGGTGGGGAAGGTGACAGTTGGTGGTTTTAAACAGACAAATGCCTATTAGTGGATTGTAAATAAAGTCAGTTGGCTTAGGTCCTGCAAATAAATAGTCTGAAAAGCTAGGGCTGGAGATATTTTCAGGGCAGGAAGAAGGGGAGGTATCATGATTCACTAAGATGCTTCTTCTCTTACTCTTGTCCTTTCTAAGCCTCAACATTCTATCAGATTTCTTTTACCTCTGCAAATTGCCACTCCCTAAATAAGTCTGTTTCCAGGATTTAATCCTGTCAGATGCCTTAACGAGACTTCCTGGTCTGATTTAAGTCCAACTGACAGACCCTAAAACAGGGTAACAGATTGATTACTTCTTGATAGGTGATGATAGACATGTACAGGAAAAGAGACTTTGATGTTGTTGACAATAACAATGATAGCAACTCACACATTAATGAGCCTTACAACACAAACAGCACAACTGGCTGGGATGGGTAGCACAAGTATTACTATCTTGTTATCCAGATGAAAAACTAAACCTTAAGAGAGATAAAAGGTGAATTGCCCATGAAAATATAGTTAGTAAATTGTCAAAACCAAGCCCCCAAGAGTATGACCTTTTCCTCAACACCATTTAGGTTGAAATGGGAACAAAAGGAAATAAATCACTGTTATGCTCAGTTTGTTGCCGTTGCCATTTTTTCAGTCCTCTGACTCTGGGACCCTATTTGTGGTTTTCTTGGCAAAGATATTGAAGTGGTTTGTCATTTCCTTCTCCAGCTCATTTTGCAGATGACAAAATTGAGGCAAATTGTTAAATGACTTGCTAATATGTGTCAGAAGCTAATATGCCTCTTCAAGAGCACTGTCCACTGGTGCCACCCGGCTGCCATCATGTTAGTTAGGGTGGGCCCATCTCTATACCATTTTCTTCCTCAGTGTCAATTTAAGCCCATACTGAATGTGTTTCTTCAAAGTTAGGAATAGACTCTGGGTTTAATCTAAGTATCACTTTTATTAGGCTTTTTGTTTAGGGTTGTTTTTTTTTTTTTGCAAGGCAGAGAGTTAAGTGTCTTGCCCAAGGCCACACAGCTAGATAATTATCAAGTGTCTGAGACCAGATTTGAACCCAGGTACTCCTGACTCCAGGGCTGGTGCTCTATCCACTGTGCCACCTAGCTGCCCCCTTACTAGGCTTTTTTTTTCCCTTAGGTTTTTGCAAGGCAAATGGGGTTAAGTGGCTTGCCCAAGGCCACACAGCTAGGTAATTATTAAGTGTCTGAGACCGGATTTGAACCCAGGTACTCCTGACTCTAGGGCCGGTGCTTTACCCACTGCACCACCTAGCTACCCCCTTACTAGGCTTTTTAAAAGATGTTGGCTAGGGGGGCTAGGTGGCACATTCTGATCATCTTTCTGCCACTATTAGCTATGCAACTTTTGGGTCACTTTATCTCTAACCTCATCTGTAAAAATAGGCCTCCTCCTCTGTTCAGGCTAGGTGATAGAGCACTGAACTTAAGTTCAGGAAGACTTGAATTCAAATCCTTACTCAGACTCCAGCTGCCTGATGGTGTGCAAATCACTTATTCTCTCAGCCTCAGTTTCTTCCTCTGTAAAATGGAGGAAATAATAGTACCAAGGGCAGAGTGGATAGAGTACCAGACCTGAAGTTACTTAACCTGGTGAGTAGAAAGAATGGGAACTGTGAAGGAAAAAGCAATAAGATATAGTAATTGATTGGTTGTATAACATGAGAGAAAGACATAAGAGTCAAGGATAGTAACAAAATATTAGCACAACTAAGAAGGTGGCTCCCTCAAAGAAATAGGGAAATTCATAAGGAGTGAGGGAGTTCTCCAAATGGAGTCGACATGAACTGAACACAACTGAAACGATTGACATGCTTCTTAAATCTTTAAACATTATATAAATAACCCTTTGGAGCCCATGTACTCAAGGTCTAGATACTCTAAAGTCTCTCTCTTCTCTCCTCCACTTCAGTACTGAAGAATTTATTCTTGTGTGAGAATATAAATCCAACTCTAACTTCTCCTCAAACTGGCTCAGACATAGTCCTCTCATTCACTTGTTTCTCCTTACAGGCTCAGAAACCTTTGGAATATCTTATATTTTCCCAGTAAGCAACAGAGATGGAGAAAGCCCCTGGAAGTTTTCTAGTAGCTTGGAATTTGTGATTTGCCCTACCTGTTTTGTGGTAGTCATGTTTACCATCCTATTCAGAAAGAGTTGTGAAAGAAAAGCAGGTTCATTATAGCCACAAGACTGCTTCTTGCCAGACTTTGGGAAGTGGTGACTGCTTACCTCCCATTTTTCTTATCACAGCAGTGATATTCACTGGGCACCAGTGAATTCAAACTTACTGAACCTATAACTTGACCTGTTCCAACATGTACCTTTCCCAGCATCAACAGCTGTCTCCTTAGCTTTACAGAAATGCTGGCAAGTCTTGCTGCTTTGATGGGGCCCCACCACTTCTAGGAACTTCTAGGAAACATCAAGATGGCAAAAGTTAGAGTCGTAGTAGATTCCCCAGAGGGCCTCATCATCAAGGGTGACTTTGACCTCATTCTCTTTATCATTCTCATTCTCTTTCCTTGAAAATCCTCTCCCCTTCCCCTTTTATGAATTTTGTTATTTCTGTTGAGGGTGCTACTTTGTCAGTTGTCTTGGTACAACTCTGTTATTATCCTTGACTCTTATCTCTCATATTATAGAACCAATCAGTCATCATATCTCATTGTTTTTTTTTTCTCTACAATTTCCATTCTTTCTATTCAACTCCTTCTTTCTACTCACTAGACCATTGCCCTGGTCTAGACTCTTATCATTTTTCACTTGGACCCTTGTTTTAATTGGATTTTGTCTCAGTTCTCTCTCATTTATTCAGCATAGCTTTTAAAATGGTCTTCTTGCAGTATAAGTCTGCTCATTTTACTCTTGTTAATTCTGACTCCCTATTGTCTCTAAAATCATATATGAGCTCCTCTGTTTAATTTTTAAAGGCCTTTATAACCTAAACTATTTTCCACCCATTACTCTCCTTCCTTTATGCTAAAATCTAGCCAAAATGCATTCTTACTGCTCTTCACAAATGACACTCTGTCTACCATCTCCCTATTTTTGCAATGGCTGAATCTCATGACTAAAATGTACTCTCAGTTGACTTCTGATTCTTAGAATCCCTTGTTTCTTTCAGAACTGAGCTCAAAGGGCCCTTCTACATATCATTTTTCTTGAGTTTCCCAGTTACTAGTATCCTTACCCTCAAATTTTACCTAGGATTTCCATTTTACATACTTAAGTACATGTTGTCTCCCCCTGAAAGAATGTTAACTCTGAGACTTTTTTTTTTTGTATTGGTATCTTCTGGACCTAGGACAGTTATCAGGTACATAGGAGTCACTTAAATGCTTCTTAATTGACCAATTAAATGATGAATGTCTCCAGTTGAGGGTCCAGCAGGTGATTCAATATTAACCATATTCTATGTTTGATATATTGTGGTAGTTAATGAGATTCATGGAACTTACAGGTCTGAGTTGGGGTTGAGGTAGAGGCAATGAGATACCATATAAATAAAGAAGATTCAAGATAATTTGAGAAGGGACAAAACATGAACAGCTTGGAGTATTAGAGAAAGTCTTACATAGAAGATGCCATCTGAATCGAATGTTGAAGGAAGATAAAGATTCTGAAGGTGGTGCAGTGGATAGAGCACTGTCCCTGAAGCATCTGAGTTCAAATCCTGCCTCATATACTTACTAGCTGTGTGATCCTGGGCAAGTTTACCTCAGTTTCCTCTTCTATAAAATAAACTAGAAAAGGAAATGGCAAACTTTTCCAGGATATTTGCCAGAAAAACCTCAAATGAGATCATGAAGATTCAGACTTGACTAAAATGACTGAACACAACAAAAGAATTCTGAGAGGAGGCGATGAGGAGGCTTGGGGGGACTACCTGGCAAAAGCTTGGAGGCAAAGGATGGAATGCTGAGTTGGCAGAATGGCTAGGAGTCTGGTCTACCTGGAGGGGAGTGAAAGGAAAGAGATGCTATATAAATTAATACTAGAAATGTAAGTGGGAGTCAGTTTTGATAGTTATGTGGAGGCCAGATTAAGGAAGAGTAAAACTGAAATCAGGAAGACCAGTAGTCAAGGTTAGAGGTGGTAAGGCCTGAAAGAGTTGGTATCTATGTACCTGAAGAGAAGGGGTTGGAGGTAGAAGGTAGAAAACTGATAAGATCTTGCAGCTGTTTGGATGTGAGGAGCAAGGAAGAAGAAAGAATGAAAGATGAGAAGAATTGGTGGCATAGAGGCTAGAGTGTAGAAGATGGCTTTGAATATTATGTCAGATCAGTTCTGTGCCTATGGACAAATCATTACCTTCTCTCAACCATAATCAGTTTTCTCATCTGCAAAATGTAAATAATATCATTTAAGTGGTCGCATTTACCTCTCAGGCTGTTTGTGAGGGACAAATGAGATGATAAAGAAAAGAAAAGAAAGCGCTTTTCAAACTTTAAGGCAAGTAAATTTCCTTTATTTTCATCATCATTATTACTATCACTATCATTATTGTTGTTGATCTACCAAGGAAATAAGGATTTATAAAAGCTTACCATATTCCAGTCACTAGGTTAAGCACTTTACAGATTCAATCCTTAAAACAACCTGGGAGGTAGGTACTATTAGTATTCTGTATCCCTTATATAGTTGAGGAAACTGAGGCAGACAGAGGTTACATGACTTGCCCAGGGTTACAGAGCTGGTGTTTAAGACCAGAATTGAACTTGTTTTCCTGACTCCAGGTCTAACACTCTATCCACTATTACTTGCCACCTAATCGTCTCCTGCTGCCTAAGTGTTGATGTTTAGTCATTTAGGTGGCATTCAGGTCTTCTAGGACCCCATGTAGGGTCTTCTTGGCAAAGATATTGGACTGGTTTGCCATTTCCTTCTCTTGATTATTTTACAAATGGGGAAACTGAGGCAAAGAGGATTACATGACTTACCCAGGGTCACACAATTAATAGGTGTCTAAGGTCAGATATGAAGACAGAAAGACTTATCTTCCTGACTCTAGGCCTGGCACTCTATTCACTCTGCTACCTGGTTGCCTGACTAATAATTTTTTTTTAGGTTTTTTTTAAGGCAAATGGGGTTAAGTGGCTCGCCCAAGGCCACACAGCTAGGTGATTATTAAGTGTCTGAGACCGGATTTGAACTCAGGTACTTCTGACTCCAGGGCCAGTGCTTTATCTACTACACCACCTAGCTGCCTCCTGACTAATAATTAGAAGTAAAATTTTGAGAAGAATATGATCATTGAATCTAAGATCAAAGGACCTGTATTTAAGTTCTATGTTTGCTTCTTACTAGCATTATCAACTTGAGCCTCAGTTTCCTTCATCTCTAAAAAGGGTAAAACATATTGCCTATCCCACAGAGTTGCGATCAGAGTACTTCATAAACATTAGAGCTTTCTGTAAATATAAATTGGGAAGTTATAAGTGAAGTGGATAGAGCATCAACCCTGGAGTCAGGAAGACTTATCTTTCTGAGTTAAAATCTGATCTCAGATATTTAGTAGTTGGTTGACCCCGAGCAAGTCACTTAACCCTATTTACCTCAATTTCCTCTTCTTTAAAATGAATTGGAAAAGGAAATGGCAAAGTACTTCAGTAACTCTGCCAAGAAAATCTCAATGGTGTTAGAAAGAGTCAGACATGACTGAAAAATGACTCAATAAGAACAACAAATGTGAGTTATTATTTTTGTTACTGGAGGTGTTATTGTGGGGGAGGGGAGAGGCCTGGGAGGCTACATATCCTTGGATAGCTGAAACATAATGTGTACCTAGTTCTACAGATCAGACCACCTCCCCGACCTTTTCTTGATTGGGGCCTTTACTTACCTGTTCATCCACTTTATGGGCAATGAGTGTGGCTCCTTCCTCCAGCTCCGTGACACTAATGGGCCTGACCCGCAGTGCCACCTAAAGAAAGACATCAGATTTCCTGTTAGGATCAGTGAAGCTGGGATTGAGGGACAGTGGGTCTTACATCAACGAGAACCCAATGACTTAACGAAAACTATTTATTAGCTCATGGCCTGATAGGGTAGGTTCAGTTGACCCTGCTTGTCCTGGGCACCCTCCTCATTTCCCCCCCATTCTTCTTGCTGTTTTCTATCAACAGCACAAAATCATCCAGTTCAATGTAAGTTAGCCTACCATGATTGACCACCTGCTCTAAGCTAAGCACTTGAGAGTTGGATAAAACTAAATTGTTCCTGTTTTCAAGGGATGTACATTCAATTGACAGGTTACAATATGTATGCAAGTGAGTAAATACAAAGTTATGAATGGAAAACAGTACCAAATGATTTCATGAGAGATAATGCTAAAAAACTGGAGGGATCCCCAAAAGTATTGTGATGAAGGTGGTGCTTGAACTGTACTTTGAATGAATCTATAGATTCTAAAAGGTGGAGGTGAGAAAAGGAAGCATTCCAGATATGTGGGACCATCAGTACATACATGAAAGGGTAAGGGATAGGATGTCACGCAGGAGAAACAGCTAGCAGATCAACTTTATGGGGGGGGGGGGGACAGAGAGAGAGAGAGAGAGACAGAGACAGAGACAGAGACAGAGACAGAGACAGAGACAAAGAGGAGACAAGAGGAAGGGAAGGAGTGAGAGAATGAGAGGGAAGAGAGAGAAGAAGGGAAAGAGAGAGGAGGAGAAAGGAGAAAGAGAAAATAATAGAAAAAGAGAGAGAGAGACAGAGTGATAGAAAGAGAGGGAAGGGTGGAGTCATCACTTCTTTTCTGCCTTACTTGAAACATGACTTTTTTGTCATTGACTAGTCTTGCTAGGTTCATAAACCAGTGCATAGGTACAAAGGAAGGATGGGCTTAAAATATCCATGAGGTTGGCAGCAATAAAAATGTCAGGACTAGGGCCGGCTAGGTGGTGCAGTGGATAGAGCACTGGCTCTGGAGTCAGGAGTACCTGGGTTCAAATCCGGCCTCAGACACTTAATAATTACCTAGCTGTGTGGCCTTGGGCAAGCCACTTAACTCCATTTGCCTTGCAAAAACACACACACACACACAAATCTCAGGGCCTCCCTTAAAATGATGATAATTCTATCAATAATTACAATAATAGCTAGCACTTATATAGTTCTTTTAGTCTTGTATAGCACCTTAGATATTACCTCAATCACATTTATCCTAGAACATACATGCTGTTATTAATTCCTTTCTACAGATAAGAAAACTGAAGGAGAGAGAGGTTAAGTGATTTGCTCAAAGCAAGATTCAGATTCAGGTCTTCCTAACTCTAGGACCAGCATTGTGCCACCTTTCTGCCTCTATATGGTGACATCAGTGGTGCCAATTAAAGATCCAATGAGTAAAAAGAGGCAAAATGCATTAGTGGGAAGAGAATTGAAATTGAAGTCAGAAAAAGCATTGAACTTGAAATCAATCTGGGTATGTGATCTCAGTTCTGTCATTCTCTAGCTATGTAACTAAGGACACATAATTTAACCTTTCTGAGATTTGGTTTTCTTATTTGTAAAAGTGAGTTTATCATCCTTGCACTTGCTTGGTTGTGGTGGATAAGGGTTAGGTAAACCTTAAGACATTGTATGATTATGAGTTTTGTCTTGTCACCTGCAGGAAACCTATTCTCTTATTTAAGGTGGGATGAACAATTAGATTTTCTGGAGTCAAATTCTACACCCTGACTCCTGCCTGCCTTAAAGAATCCATGCCTGTGACCAAGTCGGACCTACTTTAAGTCAGAAAGACTGGGTACAATTTAACTTTTCCTCGAAAAAAGGGAGTGAGACCTGGAGAGAAGGCAGGATCGCACCTTGGGCAGGCTTAGAGTTTTCCAGAGAACAGTGGAGAATCTTCCCCAGTTGAAACCTTTTTTCCACTGAAGGAAAAAGGAGGACTAGTCTGGCAATTTAAGGATGGGTGGAGGGGGTCAGATGCTCAGCACACAGGTTGAGTCTGGATAAAAGCTTTACCTGATCCCCCTTAAAGTTGTTTTCCCACTGTTGATTATCCCAAATTATCAGCTAAGTGGTGCAGTGGTTAGAGCACTGGCCTTTGGAGTCGGAAGGACAGGAATTCGAATACAGTCTCAAATACTTGACTCTCTTTTTCTTCTTTTTTTTTTTTTTTTGCAAGGCAATGGGATTTAAGGGCCTTTCCCAAGGGCACACAGCTTAGTAAGTATTATGTGTTTGAGGCTGGATTTGAACTCAGAGCATCCTGACTCCAGGGTCAGTGCTCTATCCACTGCACCACCAAGCTGCCCCCATACCTGACTCTTACTAGCTGTGTGACCTTGGGCAAGTTGCATCCAGTTGTCCTGATTCATATCTGGCCACTGAACCCAGTTGATTCTGGAGGAGAAAGTGAGACTGGTGACTTAGCCTAGCACTCCCTCACTCAAATCTAATTCATGTGCTTATCATGGCATCACCTTCCTGATGTTGTGATCTTCTTCAAAAATGAAGGACAGGGGCGGCTAGGTGGCACAGTGGATAAAGCACTGGCCCTGGAGTCAGGAGTACCTGGGTTCAAATCCGGTCTCAGACACTTAATAATTACCTAGTTGTGTGGCCTTGGGCAAGCCACTTAACCCTGCTTGCCTTACAAAAAAAAATCTAATAAAAAAAATGGACAAACATTATCCCAATTTATCCTGTCTGTATCTTGCTTATACATGGTTGTTTACCTGTGAGCTCCTTCATGGCAGTTTTTGTTTTGCTCTGTATACCCAGTGTGTGGTATAGTAGGTCCTTAATAAATTCTTGTTGATTGCTGTTAAACTCCCACATCAGCCATGAATTACAGATGCCCGGTTATAGTCACCAAAAAGAACCTTTCTTTCATATTTCTCTTCACATAGCCTCAAGATTTATTGTTCCCAGTATCAAAGCTATTTCCCACCATCATCACCCTTATTTAGCATGGAGCAAGATAGGAGCATGTATGTCTTCAGTTTACCCAGACTTCTAGATTTCCCTAAGAGTAACTGAGGTACCTCTCCTGAGGGAGTCCACAGTTCCAGGGAGAGACTCTGGGGAGAGCTCTGTCTGTGAGCCTTGATCAGACGTATGGCCAAATTAAACACCTGCATCTCCCCTGCGATCTGCTACTTCACGTCTCTGACACCTAAACAGAATCTCTGTGCCTGGAAATTAGACACTCCATGACAGAATGAAAAGGGAGGGCTGTTTTGATGATTTGGATAACATTAGCAGAGCAGAGAGAAGTATACATATGCCATTTGCAATCCTAAAGAACAGTTCCATTTAGTTCCATATTTCTAGTTCTGGGACGAGGAGACAGAAAGACATTGCACATGCTAGGCAAAGTATGATCAGCCTGGCTGTGAATTTAACAGTATCTCCTCTTTGTACACACACACACACACACACACACACACACACACACACACACACACACACAAACCCCCCCCAAAAAAACACTACACAGGTTTCATGAAATAAGCACTGGGTTTTAAGTCAGAGGATCTAGCTTTAAATCCTGCTCTGATATACATAACCTGTGACTACTTGTAAGAGAGTGACTTTTTTCTTGGAGTGAACTAAATCATTTCTAAGATTCCTTTCAGCTCTAAATTCTGGAATTATGTGATTAAAGAGTCAGTGTTGGTACAGTGATACCACCCACTAGTCCCTAGTCCCAAAACAGAATTGCAAGAAATTTTGACCTAGCAAGACAGCTAATCATAAAATTAGAACCTTAGGAATCATCAAGACCAGAGGTGGTCAAACTCAAATAGAAAATGGGACCAGTAATCTATACAGAAGCATCCCTACAGACTGCATATTGATGTAATTTTAAAATGTAATATTATCTATCTTTTATTGTATTTTTATTTTGTCCAATATTTATCAATTACATTTAAATATGGTTTCCTGCATTTAAGAGTGTTACTGGCTATGTGTTTGATACCTCTGATGGAGACCAATCACCTTATTTTTTAGATGAGAAAATTGAGGCTTAGAAGGGTTAAGTGACTTGACCAAGGCTACACAGGTAAATAAGGGATAGAAGCAAAATTTGAACCTAGTTCTTCTCAATCCAAATAAAGCATCAGCATAATACCATGCTGCTTCCTTAATAAAAGATCATAGGTTTAAAGCCAGAAGGATTAAAAATTATTTAATCATTTCATAGAATGGAGTTGACTTGCATTTAAAGAGGTCAAATAGCAGAGTTAGGACTTGAACCCAGACTCTGAATCAAAACACCAATTTTTTTTCCATGATACCTGTGTAACTTTCTTTGATACAAAGTCTCCGACACTCTTTGTTTGATCAAGTTGTTCTCTCAACAGACATCCCTAATTAGGAAATTCTTGGTGAGTGCATCTGCTCATAATTGCATAAGGTTTTCATATAGTGATCATTTTCTTTTTCCAAGGGGAGAGGCAGCACCAGCTAGTTCACCTTCATCAGTTGCCTTAGCTATACCCAACTGATGGAAAGGGGAAATTTATCCCCAATCCAGCCCAATCTGCACAGTTCCCCCCACCCCAATAAGCCAATTTCTCAATGGACAGATTCTAAACTATGAAAAAGGATGTTCTGGTCCCCTCAGTTCAGAAAACTGAGGTCAGGGCCTTGGCAAGAGTTCCATGGACCTTGCTACAATAGTAATATGTCTCATGGTGAGATGTTATTGCTAGAATGCATCACCACCCACCTACTGCTAATGGATAGTCTATTAAAAGTTCTCTACTGTAAGGCATAAGGGTATTGATGGATTATGGTTTTAAAGTTTGAAGAGAGCTTTGAGGTCATAAAGTTATCCTCTCCTTTTGTAGCTAAGGAAATTGAGGCAGAGAGACAATAAGTGACTTGTCCAGATGCCTGAGGCAGCATTTGAACCCAAGTTTTAGAGATTCCAGTGCTCAATCTACTATACCACCCTACCCCCTGAAAGAGAGGAACTTTATATCTTTCTGTGTTTGTGTGTGTGTGTGTGTGTTTGTGTGTGTGTGTGTGTGTATGTGTGTGTGTGTGTGTAAGGGATGGGAGGGGCAGAGATTGGGGTAGCCCCTGGAATGTCATCTCTGCAAACAATAGAAAGCATTGTTAGCTAAGTAGAATATACAGTCCTGCTATATACCCCATCAAAACCTTGAGATAGATCATCAGGGTCACTGGGCTACCTCTTCTACTGGGCCCAAGTCCATATTTTAATTTTAAAAAGCATTGTTGAGCAGAAGATTCTATGCTTTCAAAACACACACACACACACACACACACACACACACACTTCAGATTCATCATAATTCCTACAATGAATAAAAAAATCATGTGTCCAAGTCTCTGTGCAAACCAGAATTATGAATTGTACAACATTTTGAGTTACTTTGTAGACCTCATCTAAGGCAAGTGCAACAGTTTTCTCTAGAAATGCCTGTATTCATCTGCCCTTACTCTCAGCTCCCTTTAACCACCTCCACCCCATAATGCTGCCTGGGCAAGATACCCACTAGGATTTGAATAGAGAGATTCAAGTTTCCTTTTCCTCTTTCTCTTGCTTCCCTTCTGTTGACAGGAAATAGAAGCAAACTTGATCCTAGCCTCTACATTGGCATGGCAGCTGCCGCAGGCAAGGGGGAATGAAGATATATAGATAGATGGTCCTGCCAAAGGATACACCAACACAAATTCTGGGAGAGGGTGATGGGGGAGTTCCATAGATGTAATAAGAGACATGCAATCTTAGAGGGGTAGAGTACGATCTCACTTCTCACTAGGGGCACTTTCAGACAACTCAGGTTCAGATCGGAAAAGAAAGAGGAGGTGTGTTTAAGAAAGCAAGCAAGGATGCACCCCATCCCCCAATTTAGTGAAAGTCCAGAGAACTAAGACAATAAACTCCACAGCCCCGGTCACCCAATCTAAGGAAACCATGCCTTTTGTTTCCTCTCCCAGTCAGAGAACTCTCCCTCTAATGTATGCAGTTGGATGTCTGGGAATTGGGGTTGGGGTGGGGATTGTTGGTGGCAGGCGGGCTTCTGGCTAGGAGTTTGAGGAGTTTGGGAAAGTCGAGAGAGTGTGCAGATTAGTATAAATTCTAACCGGAGAGGGTTCACGAATTTCATTGCTGGAAGCTTAAATGGGGTCTGTTGGGCATTGGTGAATAGAGTTTGAGTAGGTATGGGTTGAGGGGGCTTTACTCTAGGAGAGAGCTAGAGAAGTTCCAGAAGGTGGAATGCGCCCGTCATATGTAGCTCTGTTCAGTGGTGCGGGTGGAGTTGGAGAATTTGGGAGGAGTGGGTGGGTGGGGGCCTAGGGGCTGAGGGGTGCACATATGGAAGGGAAGGTCTGTTAGGAGGAGGTGATTTGGGATGGAAGGGGCTGTGAGGAAGGGATGTGTTGGTGGGCATAGGTGTGGGTGTGCATGTAGGTGGAGGAGTGAGCCAAGGAAGAGCTGCAGGAGCCGGGACTCACGGTGAGCTGTTGGTCCTTGGAGTCGGCGCTGTCCTTCATTCCGGCTGCTGCTCCGAAGGCTCAGGCCCGCGCCCTACCAGCCTCCCTCCCTCCCACTCCGGCTGCCTCCCTGCCGGGTCGCTGCCTGACAACCAGAACCAACGACGCGCTCGAGGCCAAGGGCACCGGACCCGGGAGGCGGAGAAAGGGGAGGGGGAAGCCGGCGGCCCCTCCTCCTCCTCCTCCTCCTCCTCCTCCTCCTCCTCCACCCCTCCTCCTGCCCCCTGCGCCAGACCCGGGTCCGCGCCCCTGCCAGCTGCTGCGCCGACCCACTCTGGGTCCTTCCAGCCTTGGGACCTCCCCTGGCCTCCGAGAGCCGCCTCTGGGGCCTGGTCTGCGGGTCCCTCCTCCACTCCTCCGGACCCTGGGCTGGCTCTCGCTACCCGGGAGTTAGCCATGTGCTACCCCCGAATCCCAGGCATCCCGAGGCTAGTCGGGGCGCTAGGGCAGCGTGTCCCACAAATGAACAAAGTTTGTGCGTCTTTTCAATTTGTGTGTTTTGTTCCCCTCTCCAGGAATCCCACAGCTGCTCTACTCCACGGTCCCAGCCCTACCGGATTACTGAGGTTTCTTGGGCTGAGAGCCAAGAAGGCAGAGCTAGCCTCTAGGGCTTGGGGGCGACCGGGGCGGGGAGGGGAAAGGGTGGGTAGATGTGTCTGTCTTTATCTTGATCAATGATGCCCCCCCAACATATGCAGCTAAGTTTGCGAAGCACTTTATATATTTTTTCATATAAACCTCACAACAATCTAGTGGGGCCTCCGTTTTACAGATGAGGAAAAACAAGGTTGCCAAAAAAGGAGGTGACTTGACCAGGATAATAATCCAAGCGGATCAAGAGACTTAGAGTTGGAATTCAGACCTTCCTCACTCAAGTCCAACATTCTGTTCCGTATTGATTCGGGTTCTGGAGTTGTAGTGTGAGTGTGTTTCCCTCCTGGATGGCCTCTTAATTTCCAGTGGGGGGGGGTATGCCATTTTGCTTGGATTATCATTTGTTTACCTGAGACTGTCATATTATACAACCCACTTGACTCAGATTGTAGTCTAAAGCAAGTGCATTCTGATTAGTTCCTCAATGTCGCCATATGAGACATTGTCTGTGTCACTGTGCCCCTCAAAGAAATAAGGTTTGGGTTTCTTCTCTCCCCACTTCAAGGAACAGATGGGCTCCTGTGAGCTGGCAACCACCTGTCTCCTGGCAATGCTGATAGATAGGTTCTTTAAAACACCTATCCAGTCTGCTTAAGCCCATCTACCCCAGGGACTTTGTCATAGGGAACTACCACACTCATTTCCTTGCCAGACATATTCACTGTGTTCATCTCCCTATGGAAAGGTTTGATGAAATACAGATATATCTCCTGAGGGATGTTTCAGAGGCCCCGGCACATAGCCAAAGAGAGACAGATTGGTGCCAACTTCTGCATGGAGATGGACTCTCTTAGCTCTCTAAGGCTTTGGTCTGAGTATCATTAATAAACATTAAGGAAACATTAATAAACACCTAAGGAAAAGATGAATGGGTCAGTACTTAGAATCATAACTAAAGATTCTTGTGTCTGGGCTAAATTAACTTTGGAATAAATCAAATTATCACAGAGAAACTACACTCTAATATGAAGAATAAATGAGCTCAAGTCTTTGCTCCTGGGACCTGAGGGCCATCCTCTTTCACTAATGCCAGTATCTCAATGAATCCTGGAAAGAGACAGGCTAGAGGATTCGATTCTGTTGATATTATTCATTCCAGTTGCTCCAGATCCCAAGAGAAGGGGAGGGGCTCTTGTAGGAGGGAGGGGGGTGACAGTCCCATGGAGAAGAAATTGACTGGTTTTCTAGAGTCTAAAGCCTTGTAAGTTTGACAGATTTTTGACTCCCTAACCTCAAGGTAGGGGTAGGAAGTGGAAGGGAGGAGGAGGAAAATAAGAGAGGTGCTCTGTGAGGATATAGCAATAGTGATGTCCTAGGAAAAGAGGCATATCAGCACCAGTCAAAGCCCTGACCATCCTACATTACTTATGATTCCTCTCTATTAGTATGCACAGAGGTCACATCTCTAACCCAATCCTGTCATTCTTTGAATCAACTATTGACCAACTATTGTTGGTCAAAAGGAGGATGGGCTGATGGAATGTAAACTGGATAGTAGAAACATCTCTCCTACAAGAAAAATGTCCAGGATGAGTCCTACTAATTGTAAAATTAGTAGCACTGTCTTTATAAATGAAAGATCTTTAGTTATGTTTGTGAGAGCATGATGGGAATTTAAGGATCAAATCCTTGATATAGCCTGAATAAAATCAAGTCAACAAACATTGATAAAGTATCAATTATGTCCTGGTACTGGGATGAGTAAATTTTAGAGATTCAAAGAAAGGCAAAAAACACAGTCCTTGCCTTCAAAGAGCTTTAATGGAATGGATTCTGTGGAAATCAGATCTCTAGGAAGCAATGATTTAAATGGAAAAAACTACCAGTAATTTTAATATTTCAATTGTCCAAGTATCTATGATGCCACTTCTATAAGCCCTAGAGCCCCTAGGTCCTGATTACTGCAAATAATGAATTCTTCAGAGCAGTAACATTATTCAAGTTATAGTATTATATAAGTATATTTTATAAACCTATTTCCATTGACTAGAACCGATTGCCATTTTATTCTTCTTGTTCAGTCAATTTTCAGTCCTATCTGACTCTCTTTGATTTCATTTGGAGTTTTCTTGGCAAAGTGACTAGAGTAATTTGCCATTTCCTTTTCTTACTCATTTTACAGATGAGGAAACTGAGGCAAAGATGGTTAAGTGACTTTCCCAGGGTCATTCAGTTCGTGTCTGAAGGCAGATTTGAACTCAAGAAGAGAAGACTTCAACTGTTATTATATAATTTTGCTATCTTTTATACTTTATTTTTCTTCCTTAAGAATTTGATTTTTTTTTTTATCACATTCAACTTAGATCAATGTATACCATGGAAACAATGTAAAGACTAACAGACTGCTTTCTGTGGGGGGTGGGAGGAGGGAAGCAAGATTAGGGGAAACTGTAAAATTCAAATTAAATAAATAAATAACTTAGAGAAGAGGAAGCTTCCCAATTTCAGCCCTGTACTCTATTCTCTATTTTACATAATTATAATTTCAAATAATATGAATTTAGATACATGGGACCACTTTCCATTACACATTATTCACAATATTGGGACCAAAAACATTTATTACCAGCTTGTTAGTTCTCTAGAGATGACTCCAATCCTCTGAATTAGGTTGGTCTTTTATCAAGGCAAACTACTGCCCATTGCAGTATTATAATCATTGTCATTTTGTCTTGGTAGGATCTATCAAAGTCTGCACTTTACTGGCAAAGTAAAGTCAACTCATCTCATTTTGGCAGAGAATAGAGGTTCAGTGTTATTTTTCTTTTTGAATTCATGCAGTTCCCATTTATGCAATGGGAAGAGGTTTCATTGGTTCTGGGATTGTAGGACCTCCTGGAAGCAGGCAGGTGGTGAGGTAGAGAGAACACTAGGCTTTGTAGTCATAAAATCCTCAGTTCAAATCTGACCTTAGATCCTTACTAGCTGTCTGACTGTGGACAAATTATTTAAATTCTGTCTGCCTCAGTTTTGCCCATCTGTAAAATAAGGGACAATAATGCCACCTACCTCCCAGGGTCATTGTGGAGGTTTGGCAATATTTATAAAGTGCTTTGCAGACCTTAAAACACTACAGAAATTCTATTATTATTATTATTTTATATTATTATTATTACCTGGATTTAAAATACAAAACTTTATGCTGATTACCTGTATAACTTTGTATAAGTCACTTATCTTCCCTGAATCTAAGTTTCTTTATATGTAAAATGAGAGCATTGACCTGAATAGCCCTTGAGTTCCTTTCTTGTTGGAAGATTATGATACATTATTTCACTGATGGGAAGCTTTTGGTATGAAAACTCACCTGTCTGCTTATTGCAAATGGGCCATTAGTCTATAATTTACAATCTGAAAGAATTTCTTTGGGCATTTAGAGTTAGTGACTTGCCCATGATCAAAGTGATATATGGGGGATATCAAGATAGACATTCTCTCCCTCTCAGACTCATGAGGTTGCTACCAAGGCTGAAAACATCCTTCAAGTCTCAGAGAAAGAAACGCAAAGCAGAAGAAATGGTCAGGACTTGAGAGCTAGTCTTGGCTCATGTAGGTTAAGTGTATGTTCTTTCTTTTTTTTAAAAATAGTGTTTTCCCCTCAATTACGTCTAAAGATAATTTTCAACATTCATTTTTAAAATGAGATTTTGAGTTAGATATAGGTCTAGTAGTAGTATTGTAGTTGGTGATTTGCTTCTTGGATTCGGTTCTGCCTGGTGAAGAATCATGGCTCAGACTTGGGAATGCAGGTTTTGGAAAGAAAATAGAGATTTATTAAAGGAAGTTACAACATATTAAGAAAGTAATGGAAAAGTTTAAAAGAGTTTAAAGAGGGGCAGCTAGGTGGCGTAGTGGATAAAGCACCAGTCCTGGAGTCAGGAGTACGTGAGTTCAAATCCAGTCTCATACACTTAATAATTACCTAGCTGTGTGGCCTTGGGCAAGCCGCTTAACCCCGTTTGCCATACAAAAAAAAAACCCTAAAAAAAAGAGTTTAAAGAAAAGACCACGTGGAATGCAGATTGAATTGGTCAGGCCAGCTGACCAGGCTTCAGCAGGAGGCTGGACGGTAAAAAAAGATGGAGACCCATCTTCGAATCCTCAATCTCCTTAAATTCTTCCTCAGAGTCCTTGGGAGGGGTGGTGACCTGGGAGTGACCAAGTCCTGAATTGGAGATTTTGCCTTCTGGAGAGGGATCTCTTTTGGGTGGTCTTGGATGTTTTCAGGGCCTGTGTTCCCTGGCTGACTTGTACCAGAAGACAATGCAGTCCACATCAGGTTGAAGAAGGTCAGGCCCTCAGGTGATAAAGGAAGAAGAAAGATTCCCTTAACAATGCAAACAAAAGATTGACAAAGTTTGTCTTCAACTGATCTCATCACTCCCATGCCCAGGTTTGTCTGCATCAATATCAAGTACTTGTTCTCTGTGCCATATGATCATAACTATTATAGGCACTGCACAACAGGGGAGAGAAATCATGCCCCTCCTCTACCACTATGGCAATCTAAAAAATTATAGTTACTGTGGAAGTATGTAGAAGAATCTGGAATATGATTGTTCAAGTGATTTGAGAGCAGAGCTCCTGAAGACATACACACACACACACACACACACACACACACACACACACAAACACACACAAAGATAAACAGACAGATAGATAGTAGATAGTCCCAAAGAACAAGATTTCCTGATCAGTGAGTGATCTGTGAGAAAGAGATAGGAAAAGTGAGAGATATGGACTTTGTCAACCACTACATTCATAGCAAGTAACTCAAACAATGTAGGTCCAATTGGACAGGGGAGTTTATTTGTTAAATAACCTCCAAATATTTTAATCTTCTGAGGTGTGTTACAGTTATCTGAATGCTGCATGTGTTTTCTATGCCTGTCTATGAGCTCTTGGGAATCATTTGTGTCTTTTAAATTTTTTGTGCATTGAAATTAAGGCTGTATGATATAGTTGATTTGCAATAATTATCTTGACTACTTCTCTGGGATCTATCCATGTTAGAGAGAACTAGATCTACACCTAGTCTATATCTATCCATGTTGGAGAGAATTCCTGATGGAGGTCACAAGCCAAAAGAGAGAAAATGACATTTTGGACACAGTCTCTAGGATTGGACTTCAATCATGTGTGTATAAAGATTTGGATACTCTGAGTCATAGATTACAAAGAACTTTACAAATCTTTTTCAACTTTCATCTACTTGTTTCAAAACTAAATGTCCGGGGCGGCTAGGTGGTGCAGTGGATAGAGCACTGGCCCTGGAGTCAGGAGTACCTGAGTTCAAATCCGAGCTCAGACACTTAATAATTCCCTAGCCATGTGACCTTGGGCAAGCCACTTAACCCCATCTGCCTTGCAAAACCCTAAAAAAAAAAAAAAAGAGGGCTAGACAAAATTTCCTCTGGATAAATTTGATTATTTGGGTGTCTGACCAAAAGATGATAGAAGAATATGAGAAACAGTATCTCATAAACCAGAGATAAGTAGTTGATGGCTAACCCAGTTTGAAGAAAGCTTGGTGTAGGACTTCTTTAAGCAAAATAATCCTATGGGAATTTGGAGATGAAAATGGAAGGAGGAGAGAACAAAAAAGTAGTAAAAGGGAAAAGATCTTCAAAGACCTTTGTAAGAAACTTTTTTCACCATTGAGGACAATAGAGTTACGAGCCTAGACTCTAATATAACAATCAGAAAAGTTCTTATAAAGTAGAAGAGGAAGAAATGACACTAAAAGGAAACGATTGTGGAAAATTCATTTGGATTGGTCAAAATGTATCTGGAAGAGATCTGAGCAAAGAGTGATGTAGAAGATAACTGAGAAATTGATTCACAATGTGCCCAAAAGGGGAATTCTGCCAAAGATGAATTAAAAATCATAATACCACAAAGAAATGACCAAGGTATCATAAATACCAACTTACTTTCCCATGTATTAAGAAAATTTTATGAGAACCATCTTATAGGCAGTAACAGCGCCCTCGATAAAGTTATTGTAGGGAAAAGGCAGATTTTTTGCAATCAATATTCAAATAGTGCCTACATATTTGCCATCACATAATTGGCTGAAAAATAAAAATAAAAAATCAACATGTCACTGGATTAACTGATTTTTTAAAATCATTTTTAAAAGCATCTGATTTGGGAAAGCAAAAGGACATTTTTAAGGTTGTTCTCTGACAAGATATCACCCAACACATGCTATAAAATCAGCTTAAGATTCCTTGATATACACAACAGTAGAAAGGGACAAACTTGCTCTGTGATCTGCATATTATTACTATTAATCAAGGCAAAAAACCAGAGAGAGAATTTCCTTGCCCAAGGTTTTCACCATTATCACGGAATAATTGCAGTGCAGAGTTCAATTGAAATAGGAATTCCATGGGGATTGTGAAGTACTACTGATGTTTCCATCTGTAGATGATTTTTTTTTGCAAGGCTCAAGGTCACACAACTAGGTAATTATTAAATATTTGAGACTGCATTTGAACTCAGGCCCTCCTGACTTCAGGGCTGGTGCTCTATCCGTTGCTCCACCTAGTTGTCCCCTGTAGATGATGTTGTGATGGTTGTGTCAAACCTCAGAATACTGTAGACCATCCTAGAAGAGATTTATAACCACTCAAAAATGTTTGGTAAAAACACCATTTGGGGTTTTTTGGGCAAAGATACTGGAATGGTTTACCATTTCCTTCTCCAATTCATTTTGCAGATGAAGAAAATGAGACAATGAGAAATGGTTTAAATGACTTGTCCAAGGTCACACAATTTGTAAGTACTGAGATCAGACTTAAACTAGTGCTAAGTCACTAGCCTCACTTTCTTCTCCAGAGTCATCTAGATTCAGTAGCCAGATATGGGTCAGGACAACTGGAGATGACTCCAGATGTGAAGCAATCGGGGTTAAGTAAGTGACTTGCCCAAGGTCACACAGCTAGTAAGAGTCAAGTGTCTGAGGTCAGATTCAAACTCTAGTCCTCCTGACTCCAAAGCCAGTGCTCTATCCACTGCACCACATAGCTGGACTTGTGGAGTTTAAATGAAGGCTAAAACTTATTATCTTCAATTTTGAAAAGTTGTCTTATGTATTATGTCATTTTTTCCCTCTCTAATGTTTTTCTTGCTTCCATCAGGATCTAATTCTTCTATCACAACATGATCAATATGGACCTATGTTTAGCATGATTATAAATGTAGAGCCTGTATCAGACTGTTTTCTATGAAAGGGGAGAGGGGGAGAGAAGGGAGGGAGAAAAATGTAAAACTCAAAACCTTGCAAAAAAAAAATTGGTTACAAACTACCATTGCATGTAATTGTAAAAACAAATAAAATATTTTTTAAAAAATAAAATAAAATTTGATTTAAGAAAAAAATAAAGATAGGGGAGGGTGGACTAGATTGGGAGCCAAGGATAGACTGATTCATGGTTCCATGAAGAACTCAGGAAAGGAATTCTAAGGGGAACTTATTGAATGTCCCACACATGAGAGAAAAAAAGAACTTCAGCTATCAGAAACTATGAGTTACCCCTATGCTGCATATGATCTCTAAACTTCCTTCTGAATTCTGTATATATTTGTGGGAGCGTAGTTCACTAATTCTAGGAGATGTTTTTGGATCAGTTATTGTTATTGAGTCACTTTAGTAAATATCCCCTTTCCAAAAGATATTTAAGAGTGGCAGACTGATTAAAATGATTCTTAATTGATCATCTTTGAAGGACACACTCAAGTTGACTTAAACTATTAGCATAAGATAATCAATCCCCAATTCCTCAAGTGTACCTCAGAACCCAGGCAGGGAGAGTATCCTTGCTCTAGGACCTTAGACTCATCTATAGGAGTGAAAAATAAAAAGAAGTATCCTCAGAACTTATATGAGTTATGAGCATATAAAAATGAATATCATGTAGAGGGCATTGAAGAACACCTAGTACAAATGAACAAGCTATAACATATAAACAAGGAAGAACTTTGAAAAAAGAACAGCAAGAAAAGATATCAACAAGGAAATATATAATGAGAAGGAAAAATAGTCCTACAGGGAGGACAGGGGATGAGAGATGGTCAGCCAAGGTCTTCTACTGGTAAACTTGTGATGTCAGGAAAAAAAAAAAGAGGAAAATGCCATTGTTTTGGTTGGACCTTTTGGGGTAAACTTGGAATGATATAGACAAGAGTTACACAGACCTGAAAGGCATGTATTTTCATCAATGGAGAGAGCTTCTAGATTAATGAGCTCACAAATCCATTTGATAGATTGTGTGTGTGTGTGTGTGTGTGTATTTGAGTATAAATGTGTGAATTCATAGAGGCAGCTAAGTGATTCTGAGTACCAGGCTTAGAGTTTTCCAGGTTAGTTGTTTTTCCAACGAGATATTTCACATTTTCTTCTAGGTTTTTCATTCTTTTTGTTTTATTGTTTCTTGATTTTTTTACAGTCATCAGCTTCCCTTAGCTCCAATTTACATTTGAAGAAATTATTTTCTTCAGAGAGCTTTTTTAAATCTCCTTTCCCATCTGACCATTTCTGTTTTTTAAGGCATCCTTCTCATTGACTTTTTTTTTTTAGATTTTTGCAAGGCAAATGGGGTTAAGTGGCTTGCCCAAGGCCACACAGCTAGGTAATTATTAAGTGTCTGAGACCGGATTTGAACCCAGGTACTCTTGACTCCAAGGCCGGTGTTTTATCCACTATGCCACCTAGCCGCCCCTCATTGACTTTTTAAAATGCTTTTTTCACTTGACCTAAACTGTTTTTTAATATGTTATTTCCTTCAGTATTTTTTTGCATCTTCTTCATCAAGTTGCTCACTTAGTTTTCATGATTTTCCAGCATCACTCTCAAATCTCTTCCAAAGATTTCCTCTACCTCCCTTACTTGATTTTAAAAATCTTTTTTTAAACTATTTTTGATTTTTTTCTTTTTTTCTTTTTAGGTTTTTTTTTTTTTTTTGCAAGGCAAACGGGGTTAAGTGGCTTGCCAAAGGACACACAGCTAGGTAATTATTAAGTGACTGAGACCGAATTTCAACCCAGGTACTCCTGACTCCAGGGCCAGTGCTTTATCCACTGTGCCACCCAGCCGCTCCAAAAATCTTTTTTGAAGAGCAGATCGTGTCTTAGGCACTGTCTCATAAATCTTAGAAACTAAGGACTTTAACTAAATTTTCGAGAGACAGAACCCACAGAGGGACCTAGTGAGGCAGTTCTCTTACTCAAGGTAACCTGGAAAAGAGCAGAAAGGCTCGGTTCCCCGGGTTGGAGGGGTGGCCTGCTGGAGGGGTGGCCCACCAGAGTGAAAGAACTTCAGCCTCCAGGAGGCAGCCCCAGGGTTCTGGGAGCCGCAGCACACAGCAGTGGGGGAGTTTCCTGTGTTACACCCTGGGGAGCACTAGGCACAAATTGAGGGAAGGGGGGGACCCCTGCCAGAGCGAGCACGTGAAGCCGAGCCCTCAGGGCACACAGCAAGCAGCATGTCCAGATCCAGGAAACAGAAGCAGGCCTAGCCAATAAGCAGGAGCCCCCAGGGCATGAGCCCATTGAGCTGAGGGTGGGGGGAGTGAAGAGAGAGACTGCTGAGCTCTGTCCTCTGCCCCTGGAACAGGACTGGGGGCTCTGACCACATTCAGATCCTGATCACAGTCTAGGCCCCCCCTACAGAACAGCAGGGCCCCCTCCACCTCAGCCCTGTGGGGGGGGGGTGCATGTGGTCATTCACAGACCAAGAGGGAGGACAGAGCCTCACACCCTGAGACCCTTGTGGGAGTGTCCCAAAAGCTCAGGAAGCACCCCCAAAACAGGCGCAGGCTGGGCAAATGAGCAAGCAGAGAAAAAAGAGGAACACCATTGAGAAATACCTTATCTATGATCCCAAGAAGGATCAAAATACTCAGTCTGAAGATGAGGAAGCACAAGCTCCTGCATCTAAAGACTCCAAGAAAAACAGAAATTGGGATCAGGCTATGACAGAGCTCAAAAAAAGACTTTGAAAATCAAATGAGGGAGTTAGAAGAAAAACTGGGAAAAGAAATGAGAGAGATGCAGGAAAAACATGAAAATGAAGTCCGCAGCCTAGTCAAAGAAATCCAAAAATATGCTGAAGAAAATAGCATGCTAAAAACCAGCTTAGGTCAAAATGGATAAAACAGTTCAAAACGTTATTGAGGAGAAGAATGCTTTAAAAAACAAAATTGGCCAGATGGAAAAAGAGATAAGAAAACTCTCTGAGGAAAACAAATCCTTCAGACAAAGAATAAACTCAGGGAGACTGATGAATTCATGAGAAATCAGGACTCATTACTTCAAAACCAAAAAATGAAAAATTATAAGAAAATGTGAAATATCTCATTGAAAAAAACAACTGATATGGGAAACAGATTTAGAAAAGATAATTTAAAAATTATTGGAATACCTGAAAGTCATGATCAGGAAAAGAGCCTTGACATCATTTTCAAAGAATTACTACAGGAAAATTGCCCTGATATTCTAGAAGCAGAGGGTGAAATAGAAATGGAGAGAATCCACCGATTCCCCCCCCCAGAAAGAAATCCCCCCAAAAAACAACCCCTAGGAATATTATAGCCAAGTTCCAGAACTCCCAAGTCAAAGAGAAAATATTACAAGCAGCCAGAATGACACAATTTAAATATGATGGAGCTGCAGTCAGGATCACACAGGACTTAGCAGCAACTACATTAAAAGCTCGTAGGGCTTGGAATATAATATACCAGAAGGCAAAAGAGCTTGGAATGCAACCGAGAATCAACTACCCAGCAAGGCTGAATGTCCTCTTCCAGGGAAAAAGATGGACTTTCAATGAACCAGGGAAATTTCAAATGTTCCTGTTGGAATGGCCAGAGCTGAACAGAAGGTTTGATCTTCAAATACAGGTCTCAGGTGAAGCATAGAGAGTGGAGGAGAAGGGGAAAATATGAGGGACTTAATGATGAACTGCATGTATTCCTGTATAGAAAAATGACACTGATAATACTCATATGAACCTTCTCAGTTAATAGAGCAGGTAGAAGGAGCTTTTATAGTTGAAGCACAGGAGAAAGCTGAATTTGAAGATAAAATACGGTGTAAAAATGGAGTCAATAGAAAAAAAGGGAAATGTAATGGGAGAAAGAAAAAGGAGAGGGGCAATAGGCCAAGATATCTTATATAATAAGATTTTTCTTTATTCCAATGAGCTATTGCAATGATATGGAGGGGGGAAGACAAGGGGGATGAGGGAATCTTTGCTTTCATCAGAGGTGGCTAGGAGAGGAAACAGCATATATATACTCAATGGGGTATAGACATCTGGAGTAAGAAGGAGGGGGGGGACAGGGGGAAGGGGGAGATGTGAATGAAGGAGGAGAGGATGGACCATGGGGGGAGAGTGGTCAGATGTAAGACATTTTCTTTTTTACTTCTTGCAAGGGGCTGGATTGGATGGTCTGTCTGGGACCACAGGGCCAGGTGGATGCTGGGCCTAAGGGGTGGTAGGGGGGCTCAGGGCCTCTTGGCCCCAGGACCAGGGATCTGTCTGCTGTGCCACTCAGCAACCCTACAGCAGAGTTAGAGTGAAAGGAGAGAGAAAATATAGTACATGGTAGTGGAGAAATAAGAAAGGAGGGAGTTGCAATCAGCAATGGCAACAGTGGAAAAATATGGAAGTAACTTGTGTGATGGACTTATCATAAAGAATGTGATCCACCCATGACAGAGTTGTTGGTGTTGGAACAAAGACTGAAGCACATTTTTTGTTATTATTATTTGGGGGAGGGTGCAGGGCAAGTGGGGCTGGGTGGCCTGCCTGGGGTCACATAGCAGGGTGATCTTTGGGTGTCTGGGGCCAGATTTGGACCCAGGTGCTCCTGGCTCAAGGGCCAATGCTCTGTCTGCCACCCAGCCACCCCTACTATTTTATTTTATTTTGGGTCTTTTTTTCCCCTTCTTTTTGGTTTTTGCAGGGCAGTGGGGATCGGGTGGCTTGCATGTCACATGGCTGGGTGATTGTTGGGTGTACAAGGCTGGATATGGACTTGGGTGCTCGTGGCTCCAGGGCTGGTGCTTCGTCCATTGTGCCACCTGGCCATACCTACAATTATTACTATTATTTTTTAATTTTAATTTATTTTCTCTCCCCTTTACTTTTTCCCCCCAAGCAAGTCTATCTATATTCATGGGGGGAGGGGTATTTTGTTTACTTATAAACAAGAGTATTTCATTAATGTAAAAAAAATTTGTACAAAATGAGAATAAAAAATAAATTAAAAAAAGAACAAAGTAACAGCATGATTGCTGACTACTCTCTGCAGACAAAATTAAATATTCTTGAATAAAAAAAAAAGAATGTGATCCACCCATGACAGAGTTGTTGGTGTTGGAAGAAAGACTGAAGCACAATTTATTATTATTATTTTTTGGGGGGGTGCAGGGCAAATGGGGCTGGGTGGCCTGCCTGGGGCTGCATAGCAGGGTGATCATTCGGTGTCTGAGGCCGGATTTGGACCCAGGTGCTCCTGGCTCAAGGGCCAATGCTCTGTCTGCCACCCAGCCACCCCTACTATTATTAGTATTTTATTTTATTTTGGGTCTTTTTTTTTTCTTTTTTTGTTTTTTGCAGGGCAGTGGGGTTGGGATGGCTTGTACTTCACACGGCTGGGTGATTGTTGGGTGTACGGGCCAGATATAGGCTCAGATGCTCCTGCCTCCAGGGCTGGTGTTCTGTCCATTGTGCCACCTGGCCATACCTACAATTATTACTATTTTTTTATTTTAATTTTTTTCTCTCCCCTTTACTTTATTGCTCAAGTGACTCTATATTTTTTTGGGGGAGGGGGTATTTTGTTTACTCTTAAACAAGAATATTTTATTAATGTATAAAAAACATGAGAAGAAATATTAAATATTAAAAAATCTTTTTTGAGCTCTTCTATAGCCTGAGACCAATTCATATTTTTCTTGGAGGCTTTGGATATTAGAAGTTTTGACATTTTCATCTTCTGAGTGTGTATTTTGATCCTCCATGAGACCAAAGTAATTGTCTACAGTCAGATTCTTTTTCTTCTGCTGTTTGCTCATTTCTCCAGCCTATGTCTTGATTTTACCACTTTGTCAAGGACCTCAATTTCTTCAAAATTTTATGAGAGGTTCTGACTGCTCTCCTGGTCTGTGTTCTGGTCTATGGATGAGCACAAGCACTCCCCTCTGCCCTGGAACTGTGAGGAGAGTCCCTGCTTTTCTATGGCAGTATGGGGCCCCAGACTATGCCCTGGATCTGAGTATGGGCAAAGTAATAGAGTCCTGCCACAGGGATAGCAGAGAGACCTCTGAAGTATTCCCCAATCCATTACCCTCTGTGGGCTGAGTTTTCTGGAAGCAGCTGCTGGGTGACTCCGCAGGTCTACTTCTGGTTCCTGAGGCCAGGGCTGTGCTGAAACCTGGGCTCCATGCTCACTCTGGAGCAGCAGAGTTTTTCCATTGATCTTCCAAGTTTACCTTGGCAATCTTTGGGCTGAGGGGTCTGGAAACTGCGCCCTACTACCATGGACCTAAGTGCCCCTGGGGACCCAGGCACCCTGCTGACTGTTCCTGGAAGTCTAGAACCAGTTTGCTCACATACAGCCTCAGTCCCAGCTGTGCTGTGACCCTTTCCAACCCTGGTCCTGATCTTCCAAGTTGTCTTAGGTCAGAAAATTGTTTCAATTAGTCTTTCTGTGGGTTCTACCACTCTAGAATTTGATTAGAGTCATAATTTAAAGGCATTTGGAGTGGTCTGGGGGAGAGCTTTTAGGATTTCCTGCCTTCACTTCACCATCTGGGTTCCATCCCCCTTCCTCTCTCCCAGCCTCATTTTCTCCTCAGGAGCCATCTGGTTCCAGTGGTCAGATGTGGATCAAGACACTAGAAATGGCACTAGATGAGAAACAATCAGAGTTATGTTACTTGCCTAGGGTCATACACTTTACTATGAAGTAAAGCTCTAAGCAATTTGTAAAAGTTCTCATAGTTAACTAAATAATTTCTATGGAGTAAAGCCTCACAAGCCTTCCCTGCCTACAAAGAGTTTCTTGATTTACCAAGATTGACCTCATATTTAGAAAAATGAACTAAAAATAATTCCACATTAGATTTGAGTGAATTCTGAAAGCTATGAGTTCAAATTGAAAGGGGCTACTATTCCTAGAAGCTGGAGAACCTGCATGGCCAACAGAAGCCTCAGGTGTTGCATGAATTTTCTCATAAGTTCAGCCAGCAAATGCCAATAAGCTAAAATGAATCAGAGAAATAGACTTTATTATATTCACTTTATACACTATAACTAGCAGTGTCATACTAGAATATGTATCATTCACAATTCAGCTAGGAGTATTTATACATTTTGTGGAACAAGGAAAAATAAATTGATGCTCATTATAGTGCAGTTGGTTGTACAAAGAAAAAAGTATGCTTTTTAGGAGACTGAATTCTGTCAGGTTAGATAAAGAAGGACATTTCAGAGACAGAAAGCCTCCCATTTTTTTTTAAAGTAATTGAGGGATTTTTGTATCAACGAAGAGATCAAAGAAGATACTAAAGAAAACCAATTGCTGTAGCTGGTCCTGTAATTCATGCAAAATGGAACCAGTTATATTCTTCCCACACAATTCACTTTCAACAGAAGTAAAGCTGGGAATTCTCTTATGATTCAGGGAATTCAGAGAGTCAGTTTAAAAATCAATAAATAAATTGAAAACATTTGTTAGGGCCTACTATGTGCTAAGCAGTAGTGATGGAAAAAGGCAAAAGAAGTCCTAGGGGGCAGCTAAGTGGCACAGTGGATAGAGCACCAGCCCTGGAGTCAGGAGGATCTGAATTCAAATCCAGTCCCAGACACTGAATGCTTACTTAGCTGCATGATCCTGGGCAAGTCACTTAACCCCATTGCCCTGCCCCACCCAAAAAAGAGCTCCTGCCCTCAAGTGGCTTAAGCATCTGATGAGGGAGACAACATGCAAACAAATAGAAACAAGTAAGTATGTACAGGATAAATAGGAAATAATTAACTGAGGGAAGGTCTTGGAATTAAGAGGGGCTAGGGAAGCTGTCCTGTAAACTGAAACTTTAGTTGGTATTTAAAGGTCAGGAGTCAAGAAGTACATGTCATTGCCCCAAGCCTTCCATCTGCTGTACCTAGCATGTAACCCAAGGAAAGGTTGCTAGAGGCCAGGTCAGACAGCTTCCATCTGCACAAGGAGTCTAAGCCTTCCTGTTTCTGCTTCATAGTCAGCTCCTCATGTGACAAGACTTCAGACCATTTGCACTGGCTTTCATGAGAGCATCTTATGCCTTCCATCTCCTGCGATGCTCAGGATAAGTTGCTAGTGGCCAGGTCAGAAAGTTTTTCATCTGTTCCAAAGCAACCTCTTTAATCCGTACCAGCACAAGGCAGCTTCCATCTCCTGCTACCAGCCCAGTCTCCCAAGTGGGATATGGAGAACCTACAGGGCAAAGAAGAGTAACCCTTCTTTTGATGTCAGGCTTTCCATCTCTTACTAAATCAGATCCTTCTACTGAGGAGCAGAATGATGAACATTCTAACTCCTGGTCAGATTCTTCAAAACTCTGCATTCCTCTAGACCATCATCCACTCCATACCCCCTACCTTTTGATTCCTCATTTCCAACACCCTTAATTTTCCCTCTGAAGTTTCATCTTAACTGCCCCCCCAGCCTTCCACTGCGCCCTTGGAATGCTTGTTTCATAAAGTAAGAAACTTCTCTTATTTTAAATTTTTCCTCTTCAACTCCTTCCATTTGCTAGCTCTTAAACCTGACTTTTGCCCATGATGCAGCCTCCCTGGCCACCCTTTTCAGGACTATGTCTTTTTTTTTTAGATGTTTTTTCCAAGGCAATGGTGTTAAGTGGCTTGCCCAAGGCCACATAGCTAGGTGATTATTAAGTGTCTGAGGCCGGATTTGAAATCAGGTACTCCTGACTCCAGGGCCAGTGCTCTATCCACTGCACCACCTAGCTGCCCCTGACTATGTCTTTACTCATTTTCTTAAGCTCTCTTGTCAGGGTGGAGTAGTTGGAATACTCCTTCACCCCTCATTGCTATTTTTAGGTTTTCTCCCTACTTCCTTTCTTCCCTTGAGGTTCATATTATTCATATCCATACCCTCCCACCCTCCAATCAAAATCATGCCCTGTTAAGCCTCAACTTTGGATCAACTTCCATCATTTGTCACCTTCACTCCTACACAGGTTCTATTGAATGAAAGTGGAGAAAATTATCCAACTGGGTCTGCTACAAATTTATGTTATATAATCTCAACTGGGCTCTCACTGTTGCTAGACAATCCCATTATGTGTCCCTTATCAACCCATTATCTCACTCTCCACAACTCTTTCAAACCTGATCATCCCTTCTCAATCTCTCATGGCTCTTTCTCCCCATCCCCCATTGTCTCCGTTAAGAATCTTGCCTCATGGGGGTGGCTAGGGGGTACAGTGGATAAAGCACTGGCCCTGAAGTCAGGAGTACCTGGGCTCAAATCCAGTCTCAGACACTTAATAATTACCTTAGCTGCGTGGCCTTGGGCAAGCCACTTAACCCCGTTTGCCTTGCAAAAAAAACCCCAAAAAACAAAAAAAAGAATCTTGCCTCATAATTTACACACACACACAAACACACACACACACACACACACACACACACACACACACACACACAAAACTGAGGTCATTCACCGTGAACTTTCTCTTCCCTCCTCTTTCCCATCTTATATTGTTCTGGCATCTTTTGCCTCTATCTTTACCTGTCTCATATGATGAAGTAGTTTTACTCCTTACCAAGGCTAATCTCTCTACTTGTTCAAATGACCCCATTTTTTCCTGTCTTCTCCATTAGCCTCTCTTCCTTCAAGGTTCATATTCATATCCACACCATCCTCCCCACCCCACCCCCAGTCCCCCAATCAAGGTCCTGGTAGTTGTCTGCAGATCCTCCTTAGGTCACTTCCTCAGTGTGTTTAACACCTAGTTCACAAATGTTTTCTCCTTTCCAATTTCTGTCCTTATTCTAAGGGACTTCAACATACATATTAGTTATCTCTTAAACATGCTAATTACTTGACTACTTACTTCCTATGAGCTACTCCTCAATCCAACCTCAGCCACACACAAGGATGGTCTTATCTATCACCTTTCACTCATGAATATGCCACCTACATGTTCAAGAATTCTGAAAAATCCTTATAAGACCATAATCTATTGACTTTTCACCCCTCCCTCTGCCTAAGTCTATTCATATCCACACCATGGTCTCCAGTCCATTGCCTACTCAATTCTTTCCTGTCATCTCCCCACTAGTCACTCTCTCTCTTTTTCTCATATTCACCCCTTGGGAAGTTAATTCAAATCTACACTGTCTGCTGTCTTGAATCCCTAGCTCCCTTCACCTGTTCACATAATGAAGTGATCTTCCAATTGTCCCCTCTGTCAACCTGACTCACATATTTTCAATTTTACTCTCTTAACTGGTTTATTTCTTACTGCCTACAAACTGGGCTTGTCAATTCTATCCTGATAAAAATCCCTCATTTGATCCTTCTAGTCACAATAACTATAATCCTGTATCTTTTCTGCCTTTCGTAACAACTCTTTAAAAAGGCCATTTATTATAGGTGCCTCTACTTTCTGTCTTCTTCTTAACCTCTTACAATCTGGCTTCTGACATATGATTCCACCAAAACTGGTTCTCTCTCTTCAAAGTTCCTAATGACTTCTTAGTTGCAAATCCATTCTCTTTAACTTTTCTGTATCCTTTGACATCTCTTTTCTTTAAATTTTTCATTCTCTATCAGTTTTCCTTTTAGCTATAGGACTGATTCTTCTCTGTTTCCTTTGCTGGATTCTCCTCTACATCACACCCTCTATTTATAGGTGTCTCTCAAGGTTCTGTCTTGGGACCTCTTCTCTCTTCCTTCCAATCCCTTAACTTGGAGATCTCATCATCTCCCATCTTTATGCTGATAATTCTCAAATCTACTTACTTTGTCCCAGACTCTGATGACCTTCAATGTCACATCTCTAATTGATTTTTAGACTTCTTGAATTGCACTGTTAAATTTAATGTGTCTAAAACTGTGCTATCTTTCCTCTTAAACCCTCTCTCCCTCCTTTCTTCCCTATTGCTGTAGAGAGCATCACCATCTTCCCAGTCCCTCAGGATCACAATCTATGAGTCAACTTGGACTCTTCATTATATCTTATTCCCATAATCAAGCTATGGTCAAGGCCTGTAGATTTTACCTTTGCAATGTCTTTCAAATTTTCTCCTTCTCTCCTCTAAAACTGTTACAGTATTACTGTACAGTATTACTGATACAGATCCTCATTACTCAACGCCTGGATTATTGCAATAGCCTGTTGCTATGGCTTCTGTTTTATTTTTTCTTCTACTCTAATCCATCATCTGTTTAGATATCAAAGTGATTTTTTAAAAGCATAGGTCTAACTATGTCATCTCCATCCCCCACTCAATAAACTTCATGTCTCTTTTTCCATAATAAAAGGTAAGAACTAACCAACCAGCCAACCACTGCCTCCAGGATCAAGTACAAAATATCCTATTTGGCATTCAAAGCCCTTCATAAACTTTCCTGCCTTTTGAATTTTCTTGCACTTTCCTGGCACTGGAGGAGAAAGTGAGGCTGGTGATTTAGCACATCACCCCCTCACTAAAATCCAATTCACTTGCTTGTCATGGCATCACCTCCCTGATGTCATAGTCTTCTTCTAGAACAAAGAATAAACATCACACCCTATTATCTTACATGTATTCTTCCATCCAGTGACACTGGCCTCCTCACTGATCCATGAATAAGACCCTCTATATCTTAGAGTTGAGCATTTTCTCTGGTTGAGCATTTTCTCTGAACATTCCCCATGCCCACAGTGTTATGCATCGAGAATATTTTTTTTTTTGTTTGGGTTTTTTTTTTTTAGGTTTTTGCAAGGCAAATGGGGTTAAGTGTTACACAAATAGGTAGCATAAAATACCTTATTAAATTTAAAACCAATTATGCAATTTGAATGCAGAGTAAAGCATACTATGTTCACTTTTTTAGAAGTTCTTATCTGTTTTCTCTTTCTTTCTCATGATTTTTTTCTCCCTTTAGTTCTGATTCTTCTCTCACAACATGTACAGAATGTACATGAGGGCAGAAAATTTCCCAATTTCCAAATTTCTAGTACAGAAATATGTTAAGCACAATTATACATGTCCAACCTGTATTCAATTTCAGTTGCCATGGGGAGGGGAGAGGGAAGGGAGGATGCTAGAAAAACATGGAACTCAAAAGCTAAAAAAAAAGATGAATGTTGAAAACTATCTTTACTTGAAATTGTAATTTTACAATTGTAATTTACAATTTAAAACTTACAAATTACAATTGTAAAAATTAAATGAAATAACATAAAAAAGTTTAAAACTACCTGTCCTAAGATGTCCTTCTTGAAAATTTTTTTCTCTTTATATGCCATTTCTCTCAGTAGAATGTAAGCTCCTTGAAGGTGGTTTGAGAGGAGGTTTTTGCCTTTGTATTCCCAGATCTAGCATAATGTCTGGCACGTTATATTATTTTAGATCTCTTGATTCTCTTTTTCTTTCCTTGAAAATGAGCCCTAGAAAATGTGAGTTTATAGTTGGAAGCATGTAGAGATAGAAAGTAGAAAATGGAGGGAGGTGGATGCTAAGTGATTATTAGAAAGAGATAGGTTATTAGAATTCTGGGACTGCTGAACCAGGTAGATAGATCAATTCCTGAGACTAACAAAGGCCAGAAGCTATCTGCCTTAAGGATTCAGGATTTAGGGGAGTTTTAGTAAAGAGTATAATATAGTGTCCATCAACTGAAGAATGGTAAAACAAAGGATAATGAATTTGGAGGAGAAACTTGAGGAAGATGTCCAGAAGAATGAAGAAAAAATAAGCAGAATTAGGAAAACTATGCTGTGACAACATTTAAATGGGAGGAACAATCAAATAAAACTGAATTCTTTGTAATTATAATGACTAAGTTTGCTCCCTTTCCTCCTTAAGAGAGTTGAGAAAATGTATCTCTCTGCTTCCTTTAGAGTAGGGTGGAGTACCAGGGGTGGAGGTAGCGCAGATGCAGTCAGACAATACAGTGTTTGAATTTGCTTAACTCTTTTCGTTTGAACACAAAATAAATATGACACAGGTGCAGGTTATGTGTATGCTTAGTGGGTATCCCAGGTGACTTGAGGTTCTGTGATAATCTCCCATGAGGCTACAAAGAGACACAACCATAATCCAATACAGTTAAACCACCCACTCCAAAGAACTGGACACAAAATCCCCCTTGTTGACTGGGTTGTGAATTTATGCTAGGCCAGTGGTTCTTAATTATTTTTGTGTCATGACAGACTGGGTAAGGTTATGGCACCTTTCTCAGAAGAGTGTTTTTAAATGCTTAAATGAAAATATTTTAGATTATAAAGGCAATAAATTACAATGGAATGTACCTCTCAAAATACATATTTTTTAAAGTTCTCTGACCTCAAGTTAAGAATTCTTGTGCTAGAGGAGGAAAAAATATACCAACTATTGAGGAGAGAAAACAAATGATGCTGGTTTTTATTATGCTTCTGGGAAATTTTCTGCCCTCGTCCATTCACCCCATTTGTAGGACAATAATAGTTTATTAAATAAATTTTAAAAAATTAAATCATAGTTTATTAAAGCAATGTTCTCAGTTTATTTAACATAATAAAAATGAAAAAGAAAAGATTCACTGGACCTATCTGGACTCCTCTATCTGAGCATATCCAGGAATATATGTGTAGTCTAGAATCCAAGTTTGGGTCCTAGATCAGAACAGTGAAAACAAGAGAGGATGGTGGGAGTCTGCTAGGGGGTCCTTCTCACTAGCCCCAACTTCACTTGGAAACAGAAGAGTATATCCATTCACTACATGCTGAAGAAAAGGGGGAAAAGATTGAATCTTTTTATTTTTTAGGTTTTTGCAAGGCAATGGGGGTTAAGTGACTTGCCCAAGGCCACACAGCTAGGTAATTAGTAAGTGTCTGAGGCTAGATTTGAACCCAGGTCCTCATGACTCCAGTGCTGGTGCTCTATCCACTGTACCACCTAGCCACCCCAAAAAGATTGAATCTTGAGGGCATTAGGAGGAAATAGAGAAATTCATATCTGGCATGCCTGTAAGCAGTTCCATCATTGCTTTGAGTTGTTCTCATGTGGCTGCTTCTTGTGAATGTGCTTTCCCTTGGAACTCCCAAGTAGTCTGGGCACAATTACAATTCTCCCTATGATTGATGGGGTGAGTCAAGAATGGCAATCATCACAGGGAGATTTCATTTTCCTTCCCTCTTTTCCCAGCCACTATGACCCCAAAAGAGTTTGGGGGAAGGAGGGTAAATAATAATAATAATAATAATAATAATTATTATTATTATTATTAATATTTATATGCCAGGCATTGTACAATTATATCATTTGATCCTCACAATTACTCTGGCAGATAGGAGATATTTATTATCCCCATTTTATAGAAGAGTAAACTGAGGCAGAAAGAGATGAAGTGATTTGCCCAGTGTCACACAGCTAGGAAATGAGGTCAAATTAGAACTCAGGTCTTCATGATTCCATGAATTATGTCACCTAGTCGCCCAAATGACAGTCCAGAGAAAATAAAGAAGTCTGGCTTGGACACCCTAGTAGTGACTATGGACACGAACACATATGCATCAGGAATCTGCACATCAGGAGGAGAGAGAAAGCACTCAAAAGATGTCACATCAGGGCAGGCTTCCTATAAATTAAACCTTAAATGAAGCTAAGAATTTCAAGAGGCAGAGATGAAGTGCAAGTACAGAAAGATAATAAAAGTACAGAGACCAGAGATGGGGAATAAGAAGAAGACAAAACTAGCTAGAACAGAGAGTGGATAAAACAGGGGAATGAGCACCTAGCCATTTTGTCTGCTGCTGCCATGGCAACCACAGGGTGAACTTGAAATTCAATAAATCTAGGAGCTTTTAAGGGATGAATTAAATGTTTGACCAAATATTGCAGGCAAATGATATCATATATATTCAAATGTCTCTTGGCAGAAAAGAGATTCCCAATCCCTGAAAAAGGAAGCAATGGAAATAAGTGTGGATAGAGAGTGGGGAGCTAGACTTTCAAAGGCTGACAATTCCAAGCTGAGTTTGTGCTTTATCCCAGGGATAGTAGGGACCTGTTGAATATTGCTGAGCAGGGTGACATGGTCAGACATCTGCTTGTTTTGGCTACTGTAAGGAAGGTGAATTGGAGAAGGGGAAAAATTGAAAAATGAAACTCAAAAAAATTCTAGATGGGGTAGTATGATGTAGTGAATAGGGCAATTCTAGAAGACCAGAGTTCCAAACCCTAGGAATGCACTTACTTTTTCTCTGTCACTTTCATCTGAAAAATTAAAGGATATGTTTTAATGGTTTCTAAAGTTGTAGCTCTAAATCTATGGTCCTATGAAGATCAAAAGGACACCTAGGTGACTCAGTGAACAGAATACTGAACTTGGAGTCAAAAAAACTCATCATCCTGAGTTCAAATTTGCCCTTAGAGACTAGCTGTGTACTGGCCTCCATATATTCAACTTAAGAATGAGCTGGAAAAGAAGATCCCAAATGGGGTCACAAAGAATCAGATACAACTAAAAAAAAAAAATAATGAAAGTCAAATTGGGAAAATTTTGTAATAGTACAGGTAAAGAAATAATGCCCTAATGTGAATGGAGAGGAGGAGATGAATGTGAGGGAGATGCTGTAGTAGTAGAACAAAAAGATGGAAATTGATTGGATTGATGGGATGGAAAGAATGAAAAGTTGAACCTGAGTGACTAGAGGAAAGGTAGTACCTTAAATACAGAGAAATTTGGAGGAGGTATGTTATCATTCAGTCATTTTCTGTTGTCTCTGAGACCCCATCTGGGGTTTGCTTGACAAAGATACTGGAGTGTTTTGCTCTTTCCTTCTCCAGATTATTTTTCAGATGAGGAAACTGAAGCAAACAGGGTGAAATGACTTGATCAAGTTTACACAGCTGGGAAGCATCTGAGGCTACATTTGAAGTCAGGAAAATGAGTCTTCCTGGAACATTATACACCTTCACAGCAACACTATGCAATGATCAACTATGATGGACTTAGCTATTCTCAGCAAAACAGCAAGCAAAGACAATTCTAAAAGACTTTTGATCAAAAATGTCATCCACATCCAGAGAAAGCAGATCAAAGCATACTATTTCCACCTTTATAATTTTGTGTTTTGCTCTTCCTTTCTCATGGTTTTCCCCTTTTTATTCTGATTCTTTTTTTCTTTTTGCAAGGCAAATGGGGTTAAGTGGCTTGCCCAAGGCCACACAGCTAAGTGTCTGAGACCGGATTTGAACTCAGGAACTCCTGACTCCAGGGCCGGTGCTTTATCCACTCTGCCACCTAGCTGCCCCTTATTCTGATTCTTTCACTAAAAAGGAAATGTATAATATGATTGTACAAGTATATATATATATATATATATATATATATATATATATATATAATTATTTACTATTCTAGGATGGGGGAGGGTAGGGTGGGAGGGAGAAAACTTTAAACAAATGAATGCTGAAAACTATCTTTACATATAATTGGAAAAATAAATTTTTAAAAAGAGCATTTTAAGGGGCAGCTAGGTGGTGCAGTGGATAAAGCACCAGTCCTGGAGTCAGTAGTACCTGGGTTCAAATCCGGTCTCAGACACTTAATAATTACCTAGCTGTGTGGCCCTGGGCAAGCCACTTAACCCCATTTGCCTTGCAAAAAAACCTTAAAAAAAAAAAGAACATTTTTATTAGAAAAAAAATGAGTTTTTTTGACTCAACACCCAGTATTCTATCTACTATACCACCTAACTGACCAAGTTACTTTTGACTCTTTTCCTTATTGGTGGTAATCCCAGGGTTGAACTAGATCATAGTTAAAGCTATGATTCTATGAACAGGTTGGGGATAAGGAGGTAGAGGATGCTTCTTAAAAGAAGCTATAATAGGTGGATAGAGAAGGTATGAGATCCCATATGGCAGGCACATTTATAGGAGTTAACCTTGTGGTGGTGTTCGTGGGAGGAAGGTCCCACCTGCTGGCTGGATTTAGGAATGGCTACCTGTTTTCTTTTGCAGTCAGAGAAAGAATGCAGAGAGCTGGGAAACTGGAAACAAGAGACTACCCGTGTCAATAAAAGGAATTGAATGTTCATCCATTGGAGAATAGTTAAAGAAATATTATCCCATTATGAAGCTTATCACAGTGGCTGTCACCATAGTAATAAATCCATATTGACTATCACTATGCCTTAAGAAATTATGAATATGGGGCAGCTAGGTGGCGCAGTGGATAGAGCACAAATCCTAGAGTCAGGAGGACCTGAGTTCAGATTTGACCTCAGACACTTACCTAGCTGTGTGACCTTGGGCAAGTCACCTAACCCTATTGCTTTGCCAAAAAAACAAAAAAATTTGTGAACATGAAAAATTCATCTATGAATAGTTAAACCAATAGTAGCACATGCATATATGGGAATATTCTGCCACCATAAGGAAATTATGAACATGAAGAATTCAGAGAAGTATGGGAAGATTTAGATAAACAGATAAAGAATGGAGTTAAGCAAAACCAGGAACACCATACTTTAATAATGTAAATGGAAAGAACAAAAAAATAAACTGAAATGTCTATCATTATAATAACCAAAATTGATGCAGAGAAAATATACCTCCTGCTCTTCTTTGCAGAGGTAGATGATTATTAATGTTGGTTCGTTTTGCGGAACTGCAATTTTTCTCTTTCTTTTTTTTCTCTGTTACATTGAATGACTTGTTGGGTAAATGTAAAGAGTGGGAGAAAGAAGACATGTTCAGAAGTTAAGCCAGAGTTTTTCTGTGAAATGTTTAAAAACCAGCTCTCTCATTTTTAAATTAAATCTGCATTTACTCCATCACTTTTTTTTTTAGTTTTTTTTGCAAGGCAAATGGGGTTAAGTGGCTTGCCCAAGGCCACATAGCTAGGTAATTATTAAGTGTCTGAGACCGGATTTGAACCCAGGTACTCCTGACTCCAGGGCCAGTGCTTTACCCACTGTGCCACCTAGCTGCCCCCCATCACTTTCTTAAAACAGGAAATCAAGACTTGATTAGCTGATTTCCAAGGAGTAAGTGCTCTCTGAAAATTTAACAATCTGCTTTCCTTTACTAATTTGGGCTGACAACCCTGAATGAAAGTGACATAAACACAAAAGATTATCAATAAAAATAAGATTTTTAAGAAAATAATTTCTAGTATTCTCTTAAGAAGAATGGGAATGATAGGCCTAGTTATAACCTAAGTATCCCTCCAGGATTTGAAGGACTTAAGTTTAAAGGGGTCCCACAAAATCCACCCCAGAAGTCACAATAGTGTCTTCCCAAACTGGAAGGTCTTGCTAGTTCACAAAGAATATTTAGGTATATTGGTAGCATACTCCAGGGCTAAGTGGCACAGTGAATAGAGTGCAAGACTTGGTAGTGTAAGATTCCAGTTCAAAATCTTTGGGAAATGTATCTCTTTCTTTGGTGAGATGGGGAACTTTGGGCAAATTACATGATGATATGGAATCAGACCCTCACTGTCCGTGTGACCCTGAGTGAATCACTTAATCTTTTGTACCCTGGTTTTCTCTCTATAAAATGGGGGTGATAGACAGCATCCTTCATCTGTGGTATCAGATGAGTTAACATTTGTAATGAGTTGTGCAAACCTTTGTTGTTTAGTCATGTCCCAATCTCCATGGCCCCATTTGGGATTTTCTTGGCAAAGATACTGGAGAAATTTGTCATTTCCTTCTCCAGCTCATTTGACAGATGAGGAAACTAAGGCAAATAAGGTGAAGTGACTTGACCAGGGTCACACAGTTAATGCATGTCTGAGGTCAGATTTGAACTCACAAAGATGAGTCTTTCTGACTCTAAGCTCAGTGATCTAATCTAGTACTTAATATATAACATATATAATTATACATTTATATATAAGTAATAAAAACATACATTTTTAGCTCAGTTTGATGAGACTATGGACAAAAAAACTAAAAGAGGAAAAAGTATGATTTATTTTTAGAGCATGGAGAGGTCTTAGAGATCATCTAAATTCATCATTTTACAATTGAGAAAGATGAGACAAAGAATAGAAAAGTGAATTGCTTTGATTATACAGCTAATTAGCATTTGAGCCATGATGAGAAACCAGTTTCCAATTTCCACTGGAATATTTTGCCTGACTCAATCACTCAATATTTTGATGTTGGTTACTTCCTCACATAGGAGCTACTAGTGCAATGGGTAATGTGGACCAGTCCTAGAGTCTGGAAGAACTGAGTTCCAATCTGACCTCAGATACTTCTTAGCTGTGTGACTCTGGGCAAATCACTCCATCCTGTTTGCCTCAGTTTCCTCATCTGTAAAGAAAATGGCAAACCATTCCAGTATCTCTGCCAAGAAAATCCCAAATGAGGTCACAAAGAGTTGGACATGACTGAAAGACAGTTGAGTTAATGACTTGTCCAAGGTCACACAGCTAATAAGTATCAAGTGTCCAAGGCCAGACTTGGTTAACTTGGTTAACTCAGGTTATCCTGACTCCAGGGCCAGTACTCTATCCACTGTGCTGTCTAGCTTTCCCTATACTAAAATTTTTTTATAACTGTAATGAACAATCTTGGTTCTCTTGCATTGGCAAGGTGATAGACTATGGGCAAGGAATATTGTATATATCATCCTCAGAAAGGACTTGTGGGGTGGCTAGGTGGAGTAGTGGATAAAGCACCAGCCCTGGAGTCATGAGTACCTGGGTTCAAATCCGGCCTCAGTCACTTAGTAATTACTTAGCTGTGTGGCCTTGGGAAAAACACTTAACCCTATTTGCCTTGCAAAAACCTAAAAACAAACAAATAAAAACAAGAGGAGGTACACAAGTTGGGCAATCAGGGATGCAGATTGGCTAATGATGCAAAGTAAAAACAAAAGATGTCAACCAAATTATTAAAATAAAAAAAGGAATAGGAAAAAAAAATCTGCTTTAGGATCCACAAGTACCTAGGACTATTCTGATTGGAATTATCAGAAGTATCTTTTTAAAATTTTATTTTTGTACATCAGACCCATGATTTCATTGTTATACTGAATTCTTATCAAGAAAACTTTCTCTCCCAATGAGACCTACACATGAGTTGTGCCTAATGTCCTGTGTGATTCAGTTACTTGTTGAAGTCCCAAAAGCAGTGTTAAGAGTTAAGGCTTTGACTGGGATCTTCTTGATTCTAAAAGAATTTTTATCTAGCCTTGGGGCAACTAGGAGGCATAGTAGATAGAGCACTAGCCCTGGAGTCAGGAGGACCTGAGTTCAAATTCAACCCCAGATACTTAATAATTACCTAGCTGTGTGACCTTGGGCAAGTCACTTAACTCCATTGCCTTGCAAAAACTAAAATAATAATAATAATAATGATAATAATAATATACCAGCCTCAGTATCCTAGAATTATATAATCTTAGCTCTGTAAAAGACCTCAGAGACTATGGAGTCCAATCCTTCTCAAAGAGCCCCAATCTATTCTACAACAACTAATCCCCAACAAGTGATCTCTTGCTTCTGTCAGTGTTAGGGAGCTTATGGAGAAAATCTGTTCCATTTCTAGACAATTATAACTGTGAGAAAATTCTTCCACTTACTGAGTTGAATTCTTTTTTCTTCTAATTTCCATCCATTGATTCAAATACTGCTCCCAGAGGCTAAGGAGACTATGTTTAATATTCTTTCACTAGTCAATCCTTTAAATATGTAAAGACAGAGGTCATGTCCCTCTAGTAGAGAAAGCAGGTCAGATTCTTTCAACAGTAAATTTATTTGTATAATTGTCAGCCAGGGACAAGAGACTAAAAAATCAGTAGATGAGTAGAAAGCATTTTAGTTTTGTCTGTTAACTGGAAAAGATCCAAAAGGGGGGGGGAAACAAAAGCAAAATGGATACATGAATAAATAAAGTGAGACCACGTAACCATCTGAACTGGGTTGTGGATGGGTGATAAATCCCTCTTGCAGATTCTTGTTGGAGATGCCAGTCCCTTGAATGGATATCTGCATTCTATTCCACATTCCACACCCACCAGAGTAGTGGGGTTGTTATTTCTTCCCCCTCCCCCATGCAGCTCCTCGTCTCAGAACAAACTCCAATGTTGATTTTCTCATTAGAGATTTTGATGAAAATGATCACCAGGTTTCCTTTGCCCTGGGTGGAGGGGGAAAAAGCTGTGTGTTAGCTAATAGTGTAAGCTAATAATATTAGTCTTCTGCTAATGAATAGTGAGACTATTTTACTTTTGGAAGACATTTTATATATTTTTATTTATACATATATATTCACACTTTTCCATGCTCTTCTGTGGGCAGAAAGGCTCTGAATAAGCACTCATGCGCTCATTCCATAAATGCCATTATAGCACAAAGAAATTCTTGGAAAACAAAAACCTAAAAGTGAAAACAGGACAAACTTCTAACAGAAGTAAAACTAGGAAGGAGAGTTGGGGAGGGTTGAGAAAGGAATAATTATAATAATAGTAAAAATAAGCATTTATTAAGTGCTCACTACATGCCAAACACATTGTGTTAATAGCTTTACAAATATTATTTCATTGTGTGAGAATATAGACAAATGAAACCCATGATTCCCTTTGAGACTTTTAGAACAACCTACCATATTTGTACTAGAGCAACTAATAATAATAATAGTTAGCATTTATATAGCCTTCAAGGTTTGCACAATACTTTACACATAATATGCCATTTAAACTTCATTTTATATATAATATGTCATAATGTTCACAGCCCTTCAAGATAGGTGCTGGTTTTTTATCCTCATTTTGCAGTTAAGGAAACTGAGGCAAATAGAGATGAGGTGACTTGCCCAGCATCACACAGCTAGAATGAGATCAGATTTGAATTCAGGTCTTCCTGACTCCAGGTCCAGTGCTCTGAGCACCAAGGTACCACCTTGCTGAGAAAGTCCTTTGCAGTTTGCCGGGAGAGATTATAACAAGTCTACCGAATGGTAGCAGCTGTGGTTTAATGTATAGAATGTTGGTCATGACATCAGTAAGACCTGTGTTCAACAATGGCCAAATTCATTCTCTCATCCTCTGCTTCCTGCAAAATTGTAATAACAAAAGCATCTAACTCTCATGGTTGCTGTGAGGATTAAGTGGAATACTACAGGTAAAGAGATCTACCAGCCATAGAGGGGTATATACATGTTCCTGAAATCAGACAAAAATACTTTCACATTAGTCATATAAGTAAGGAATATTCCCATGCAAACATCAAACCAAATTATTATTCTTTGTACTATATGATAGGTTGCTTCAAAAGTTCTTAAGAGAATCATGGTTTTCTTAATAATTACCTAGCTGTGTAACCTTGGGCAAGTAACTTAACCGTATTGCCTTGCAAAAACTAAAATAAGAAAAAAATAGGCATATGGCAATGGCATGATGTTAACTGCCTATTTTTTGGGGGGGGGGAGAAAGGAGGACGTTGTGATCCAGTTCACTGTTCCTACTCCCAAGGGAGTGAAAGACAGGTGACAAATTCAGTATTAGAACTGGAAAACAAACCTGGCCTTTCTGGTGAGGCAAAGAGCTAGGTGGTATCCTGGTCCATAGAGTACTGGGTCTGTATTCATGAAGACCTGAATTCAAGTCTGACATTTAGAAGCTTTGTGACCCTGGGAAAGTTGTTTGACCTGCATCAAGATTCTCAACTGCAAAACAGGAGTAATAATAGCATCTATCTCCCAGGGTTATTGTGAAGATCAAAAAGAGAGCATATATGTAAAAAACACTTGGCACATTTTGTTGTTATTCAATAATTTCAGAATGTGATACCCATAGAGGGGTATATACATGGTCCTGAAGTCAGACAAAAAATCTTTGTGATAACATATGGGGTTTTCTTGGCAAAGATATTGGAAGGGCTTGCCATTTCCTTCTCTGATTCCTTTGACAGGAAACTGAGTCAAACAGTGTTAAGTAACTTGCCCAGCTAATTAGTGGTTGAGGCCAGATTGGAATTTAAGAAAATGAGTCTTCCTGACACCAGGCCCTACATTCTATTTACCTCACTCCTTAGTTGCCTTTACACATAGTATACATTTAATAAATGCTCACTTCCTTCTTTTTCAATGAGGGAGGAGATAGGAGATTCAAAGTTTCTAAAAGGACCAGAACATGACGATGCTTATAGAGAGTGGCTAATGGTCCTATAATGCAGAGGGCAGTGAGGGGTAGGGTAAGAGGCAATAGATATCAAATACAAGAACTCTGTTTTTTATATAAAAAATCTTGTGCTTCTTGTATAGTATAGTTTTGTGACTGATTTGGCATCAAAAAGTCCTCACTCTGACTCTGCCACTTAACTTTGTGTGGCCAGTATTGATAGAACCCATACAATCAAAAGTTCTTTGCAAAGCAATGGGGTGAAGTGACTTGCCCAAGGCCACACATCTAGTTAATTATTAAGTGTCTGAGGCTGGATTTGAACTCAGGTCCTCCTGACTCCAGGGCCAGTGCTGTATTTACTGTTCCACCTAGCTGTCCTCTAAAAGCCTCTTTCCTAGGAAGGGACCATAAATGCATTCATTCAGTCCTTATCCAGTTGTTTTTTTGTCCTTCATTCTTGAAGAGGACCATGATATCAGGAAGATGATGCCATGACAAGCACATGAATTTGGATTTGAGTGAGGGATACTGTGCTCATTTTTCCCTCCAGAGCCATCTGGTCCAGTGTCCAGATATGAATCAGGATGACTGGAGATGGTCCTAGATGAGAGGCAATCAAGTTTAAGTGACTCACCCAAAGTCATACAGTTAGTGTCAAGTGCTTGACTCAATCATTTAGAGTACAATGATGGGGTAGCTGGGTGGTACAGTGGATAGAGCACTGGCCCTGGAGTCAGGAGTACCTGAGTTCAAATCCAACCTTAGATACTTAATAGTTACCTTGCTGTGTGACCTTGGGCAAGTCACCTCACCCCATTGCCTTGTCAAAAAAAAAAGTGAAATGGGGTCTTGAAGCAAAAATGTTGAAAACTGCTACACTAAAAAGCAGTTTTGCACCTTCCGTTCCTCCTGCATCCAAATTCCAGCATGGAAATTTAGATTTTCTACTGGAGAAGAGCAGATAGATCTCTGATTCATACCCAGCTTCCCCATACCATCTGCCTTTCTTGGATGCCCTATTAAAATAGGAAAATCACTTTAACATTCAAGGCTGATGTGGAAATGTTTTTTTCATGCCTTCATATGTATAATTTCTTGCCTTCTCAATAGATGAGGGAAGAGCTGGAGGAAGGGAGAGAACTCAGATCTGAAAATAAATATGAAAACAAACAAAAAATTTAATTGTATCACATTAGAGCAAAAAATTCTGATGATTGTTTTAGAATGGAGGTAAGTCCTGACCTTTTATTCTTTTGGCATCTTTTCATCTTCCTCTTCCTCTTCTTCCTCTTGTTCTTCATCATCTTGTCTATATTCTTCATCTTCTAGATGTTGTTCTCCTTCCATTCCTCCTTCTTCAGTTTCCAGCTCATCATACCTCTGTTGAAAGACAGCAAGACTTGGTGAAGGAAACGTTTCCTTTATCTAGATCCCCCTTTCCCTGAGGCTGCTCTAAATCAACAGATTTCCTGACTGGTAAACCAATTCATTTGATAATTCACAAAAATCTTTAAGGCAGAGGGTATCTTGTAGTTGTCTAATCCAACTTACATCTGAAAATAAGTTATCTCTACAACATGTCCAGAGAGAAGTCATTTAGCCTTTGCTTGAAGATTTTTAGGTAGAACCTACTCCTTCCCAATGTAGCCTATTCCATTAGGGACAACTTTTAACTGTCAGGAAGCTTTACTTTAAGCTAAGCCTACATTTATCCTTTCTACTCATTGCTCACTGATCTTGGTTCTGCCTTCTGGTGCCAGGTATCATCTGTCCAGATTTATAAGTTCCTTTGATGCCTCCGTGTGTGTGTGTGTGTGTGTGTGTGTGTGTGTGTGTGTGTATGAGAGAGAGAGAGAGAGAGAGAGAGAGAGAGAGAGAGATGGATAGATGGATGGATGGGTGGATGGATGGATGAATGAATAGATAGGATGGATGATTGGATAGACAGACAGACGGGGGGGGTGGATGCATAGAGAGATGAATGGATGAATAGAGCATCGGTTAAACTCTTATTATGTTCCAGACACTGTGTTAATGCTGAGCATACAAAAATGGAGGGGTCCTTTCACTCAAAGAGCTTACAATCTAATAGACAAAGACAGCACATAAAAAGAGAGAGAAAAAGAATCAGAGCTAGAAGACAGAAAGACGATGAAGAAATTATGACTGGTCATGGTGTAGGGATTTAAGGGCTTCATAACTAAGAAGGCTGAGAGCAATAAAACTTGAGCTGAGATCTTCCCTAAACATACTCAAATAAGGGCTGGGGAACCTGTGCAGAAGTCTGCTCCAAATACTGACCTTCCTGACTTCCTTTAAGTCCTAATTAAAACCCCACCTTCCACAGGACTCTTTCCCTAACTCCTCTTAATTCCAGTGCAGTCTTTCTACTAATTGTCTCTCTCTCTCTCTCTCTCTCTCTCTCACTCTTTTTTTTTTTTTAGGTTTTTGCAAGGCAAATGGGGTTAAGTGGCTTGCCCAAGGCCACACAGCTAGGTAATTATTAAGTGTTTGAGACCGGATTTGAACCCAGGTACTCCTGACTCCAAGGCCGGTGCTTTATCCACTACACCACCTAGCAACCCTACTAATTGTCTCTTGATGATGACAGATGACAATGATGACGACGATGATGTTTCATGCCATGAATCCCAAAGAAAGGGCTAAGAATACCTGGAACCTCAGATGGCTCAAGATGGCAATGTTTACTAGCAAAGGTCCCAGGGTGGAACTCAGTTCAATCTAATTAACAATAACTTAAGGGTAGTGATGATGATGATATGAAGACCAAGACATTAGGGAGGTGATGCCATTAAAAGCACATGAATTGGATTTGAGTGAGGGGGTGTTAGGCTAAGTTATCAGACCCATTTTCTCCTCCTGAGTCATATGATTCCAGTGATCAGACATGAATCAGGATGGCTGGAGATGGCCCTGGATGAGAGGCAATTAGGGTTAAGTGATTTGCCCAGGTTACGAAGTTATTAAGTATCAAGTGTCTGAGACTAGATTTGAACTCCCATCCTTCTGACTCCAAGGCCAGTACTCTATACACTTAGATGTCCTAAACAGGGTAAAGCGACTTGCCCAGAGACACACAGCTAGTAAGTGTCTTGAGATCAGATTTGAACTCAGTTCTTGACTCCAGGGTCAGAACTTTATCCATTATACCATCTAGCTAATTTACCCTATGTATAGCTCACTTTGTATATATTTGTTTACATATTTTCTTCCCCATCAGATTGAAAGTTCCCTTTTTGTATCCTCAGCACATCATGGGCATATCACCAATATTGATTGATTGACTTCATCGATTTTGGTCTTCAAGCTACTCTTAGACGACCATCTGTCCATCCATCCCCCTGCCTCTATGAAGTGCTATTTGGTTCGCCCAAATCAGACAGAAGGTAGACCCTTCTCATTTAAGATTTCTGATTCACTAATAAGTTGGTGGGTTTTTTTTTTTAGGCTTTTGCAAGGCAAATGGGGTTAAGTGGCTTGCCCAAGCCCACACAGCTAGGTAATTATTAACTGTCTGAGACCAGATTTGAACTCAGGTACTCCTGACTCCAGGGCCAGTGCTCTATCCACTGTGCCATCTAGCCACCCCAGTAAGTTCTTTCATGAGACTAATCTACATGCTGGATGCTCTACTGGTCATCATCTAAGATGTTAAACACTGAACTTTAGCCCATGATGTAAAAGAAACACTCCTCTTTAACACCAGACTAACACAGTTCCCAAAGGTTATCATGGAATTGTATATCCTTCTCTGTCAGATCAAGGCAGGAGATGGAGAGGTTGAACCAGGGGATTTCTAAGACCCTTTTCAGTTCTGACATTCATGGCATTGGACATCACTGAATCAACTGAAACCTCATTCCTCCTTTACTCAATTTCTTTACATCCCAAATTGGCTACTGAGGGAGTAATGGTGCAATCCAGGATAGGGGCAGCCCAGTGAAAGCTCTGAGCCTCAGAAAACTGACTACCTCATGTGGGAAAAGGATCTAGACATAGAGCAGGTGGAACAGGAGACAGATGGAATTGGGGTTCCTCAACTTTCCCTTGGAATCTTCCCCTTATTCATCTCCACCTCCTGGTTTCAGTGGCTTCCTTCAAATCTCAGCTCAAATCCTACCTGCAAGAGACCTTTTCCACACAACCCTCATTCTCTTAGTGACCTCTCTCTGCATTTACCTTCCATTTTTTTCAGTATCTCTTGTACAAACATAATTGTTTGTCAGTTGTTTTCCTCATTAGACTGTGAGTTCCCTGAGGAAAGGAACCCTGATTTTGCCTTTCTATATATTCCCAGCATTATCACTTTACCTGATACAAAAATAAGGACTTAATAAAATTTGCTTGTTGGCTATTGACCTTCACCTGAATTTGAGGTTGAGCCCTGCACTCTGAGAACACAGGAAAGTAAGATCCAGAATCTTCATCTGAAATATTCCATCCTATCAAATGTTTGAAGCTGATTCTAGGTAAAGGACATACCATGCTATCTATCTATCTATCTATCTATCTATCTATCTATCTATCTATCTATCTATCATCTCTCTCTCTCTCTCTATATATATATATATATATAGTATATATACTATATAAACAAATTGTTTCACATTATAGCTTTGATGTAACTATTAACAAAAATCCCCAAACAATTCATACTCTTCAATTTTGTTTACAGTTACATTAATTATTATAGCCTTCTGGTTCTTACTACACACCTATCTATTACCCTCTGAGTAAGTCTCATTTTTAAATCTTCATAAACTGCAGAATTTCATAATTCACAGTCATATAATATTACTAGTAGAATGTTGCTTTCAAAAAGATGTTTTGTCTCTACAAGTTTGAACATTGTTTGAGAAATTTTGCAATTTCCCAAAGACCAAAACAGTCTGTCCCTCCATTTAATTTTGGGATTGTCTATTTAACTTTAATGTTTTTTGCAAGTTTCAAACCCAAATCTTTTGACTCTAATTCCAGGGTTCTTTCCTACTATGGTAGGAAAATGCTGTCTTTTTAAAGAGTCTACTATACACAGAAAAATCTATGCTCAGATAAAGGTATAAAGGAGTGAAAAAATCTCTGACTGGCTAGTGATGTCTTAAAGTCCTGGTCACTAAATCTCTCTTAACAAAACCCTTGCTTTTTTGGCTGTGTTTCACAGTGATGATTCATGTCAACCTCACCATCTATTAAAACTCTCAGATAGTTTTCACACAAATTATCATTTTATCAGGGCATCTAAGTGGTGTAGTGGATAGAGCTCTGGGTTAGGAATCAGGGAGACTCCTCTTCATGAGTTCAAATATGGGTGACCCTGAGTAAGTCACTTAACCTGTTTGCCTCATCTGTAAAATGAGTGGGAGAAGAAAATGGCAAACCACTTCAGTATCACTGCCAAGAAAACCCCAAGTGGGATCACAAAAAATAGGACATCACTAACATGACTTAGCAATAACAAAATATTTTATCAAACCTCCCCCATTTTATGTGTGTACATATATGTATACACATGCATATATATTGTTAATATTAAAGTTGATTGTTTAAAACTTAGATCTATTTCCATTTTTCTTTACATTAATTATTATATCATGCTATTAAATTTGGTCAAGGTTTCTAGCTTGTTAATATCAATGTGGGATGACAATCTACAAAATGATGTCGGGAGAAACTTTTTTCTTTTTTGCCATGCTGACACAAAACATGGAAGAATCAAGGAATGGAACTTCAAAGAATGACTACTATTAGGGTCCAGTCATTCAATCAATCCAAACCTATGTAACTAAATTTTCACCCAGCCCACGTTGCTCCATCTTGTTCACAAGATTAGTTTAGCAGATGTGAACAATGGAGAATGAAAAGAGTAGGAAAGAAAAGACTCATTTTTCTAGTATATAGGACTTTGGGTTAAGGTGTAAGGGATGACAGGAGCAGAGAAGAGAGATTTCTGGAAGCAAGAAAGAATATCCCATGTAGACATGTATGGTATTTTCAGGGCATTAACAGTAGTAAAGACAACAAGTTGGGGATCATGGCTGGGGAGGCTCTTCAATTAAACCTGAGACAAGCTACAGGTCTGGCAGACAGAAACTGCAAAAGTGGGAGAGGGCTGAGCCTTCAAAGGAAACGCTCCTCCAGGAAGGATGAGTACACACCATCTTCACCAAAGTTTTCAGCTTTGCTCACTACTGGGAGTTCTATTATTAGTTCTGAGGGGTTATTTATGATAAGGGACAAGCTCTGTCCCACTGGAGATGGGGAGAAAAAATGTCCCTTGCTAACTGAGGCTTAGAGGAGAGTCTCATTTCTGTTCTTTACATGTTGTAATAAATGTGCTTTATGTTCAGATGTTAATTAATTGCTCGTTAGTTGCTGATCCAAATACTCCTTGGAAGGAGAGAGAAATGAGCTAACGATAATCATTCTAAGATTTATCCAGATGAGGACAAAAGCAGAACCATAGAGAGTTCCCCTAGGACTGCACCTAGATTGATTGCCAAGAATAATGATGAAGAATAATGATTTGCTTTAAAATCCAGTTTAAAAAGTAGCATTCTGTAATCTGCTGATCTTCATCCTTTACTAGTCTAGAAATCCTTTAAAAAAAAATGGAGTTAGTCTTGCATAACCTGTCCTTGCATTCAACTGGATTCTTTGTGATTACAGCTCTCTTTTTTAGTTGTTCACTAACTATCCCTTTAATAATAAAGGTAGCTAAGTGATAGAAGTGGTAGGCTTTGAGTCAGCCAGACCTGAATCCAAGAGTCCAGCCTCTGACATTTAAACCTCTCAGTGCCTGTTTCTTCCTCTGTAAAATGAGAATAATAATATCACCTACATCCCAGGGCTGTTAATATTTGTAATGCACCAGTTATTATTATTATTATTATGGAGGCAGCTAGGTAGTATAGCAGACATAGTGCTAGACCTAGAGTTAGAAAGAGCTGAGTTCAAATGTGACTTCAAACTATATGATCCTGGGCAAATCACTTACTTCTAACCTGTGTCTGCTTCCATTTCCAATACTGTAAAATGAAGATCATTAACAGCTCCCACCTCAGAGGATTTGAGGATAAAATGAAATAGTATCTTTTGAGTGCATAGTTTAGTGGCTGGTATATAGTAGGTACTGAATAAATGTACAAAATGCCCTCTCCCACCCCAATAAAAATTGCAAATGTAAGAATATTAGCAAGAATCAGTCGGGGCGGCTAGGTGGCGCAGTGGATAGAGCACCGGCCTTGGAGTCAGGAGTACCTGAGTTCAAATACAGCCTCAGAAGACACTTAATAATTACCTAGCTGTGTGGCCTTGGGCAAGCCACTTAACCCCATTGCCTTACAAAAAAACTAAAAAAAAATGAATCAGTCAAACTCTTTGACTTCTAAGGTGTATAGACTCTGTCTTCCCTTTCTGAAAGTCTTGAGGCATCTATAATGTTTCCACTTTGTACAATCTTGAAAAAAATTACTGATTATATCTCAGCCATCACATTTACCACTTCTTTCCAGAAGTGGCACAGAATGGTAACTAGAGGGAATCAAGAAAGCATGGGTTCAAATCTTGCTTCAGGAACTTACTAGATTTGTGGCCTTGGGGCCAATTACTGAGGCTTTCTGAGTCTCAGTTTCTTCATCTGTTAATAAAGATATCAGTCATACCTAACTCACAGGGGTATTGTGGTGAGCAAATGAGATAATGTGTGTAAAGTGCTTTGCAAATCTTAAGATTCCCTAAAAATATTAGTTACGATTTTGACCCAAAGGTGTAGGTTATCTGGGTCTGGTGACTTAAACTTACTGAGAACAGCTGGGTGTGGTTTTATTCCTTCCTCATTTATCACTAGTTTTGACCTTTTAGGAAAGAAGGGGAGCTAGGCAGTGCAGTAGATAGAGCACTGGGGCCTGGAATCCAGAGGACGTGAATTCAAATCCTGCCTCAGACACTTACTAGTTATAATGACCTTGGGCAAGTCACTTCACCCTGTTTGTCTCAGTTTCCTTTTTTGTAAAATGAGCTGGAGAAGGAAATGGAATCTTTGCCAAGAAAACTCCAAATGAGATTACAAAGAATTGTACCTAATTGAAACAAAAATTCAGTGAAAAGGAAGAAAGAATACAAAAAAGTCAATTATAAAGGATGGTTGTATCCAAATCATTCTTTCTCTAGTCCCACTAATGGAACAAGGAAAAGGGAGGAAAGAATTAATGTGATGTCTATCACTTTAGTCACTTAAGTAATTCTTATAAACTTAAGAGCTTTTTATTTTCCTTGAATGTGATCTCTGTACCAACCTGTTGTGTGTGTGTGTGTGTGTGTGTGTGTGTGTCTGTGTGTCTGTGTACGTTTGTATGTGTATCTGTGTGTGTATCTGTGTGTTGCTTGGGAGGTTTCTGAGTTCCTTCGACTTCCTTTCATTGTACATTATCTCATCTGATCTCACAGCAATTTTGTGAGGTGATTTTTACTACCCTCCTTTTTACAGACCAAAGACTTTGAAATTAAAAGTGGTGACTTACCCAAGGTCACTTAGCTAGTAGTGGTAAAAGCAAGTTTCCAGCTTAGAATTTTTGATTCAAGATCTAGAACTCTTGGATTATAATAACATCAATAATAATAATAGTAACATATACAAAACATTCTAAGGTTTGCAAAACATTTAAAAATATTATTTGGCCCTCATAACAACCTTGGAGACAGGTCCTATTTTTCCATTGTTTTAGATGAATACCCTGAGGTAGAGAGTAGTGACTTGCCCAAGGTCACATTGCTAATAAATGTCAAAAACAGGTTTACAACTTAGATTTTTTTGATTCAAGATACAGTACTCTTTTATAATAATAATAATAATAAGAAGAATAACTTTTATGTAGCACTTCTAGGTTTGGGAAACAATTTAAAAATGTTTGGTCTTCTTAACAATATTGGAAGTAAGTCCTATTATTCCACAGATGAAGACACTGAGGCAGAGAGAAGTTAAGTAACTTGCCCAGAGGGCAGCTAGGTGGCACAGTGGATAGAGCACCAGCCCTGGAGTCAGGAGCACCTGAGTTCAAATTTGACCTCAGACACTTAATTACCTAGCTGTGTGGCCTTGGGCAAGCATTGCCTAGCAAAAAAAAAAAAGTAACTTGCCCAGAGTCATACAATTATTAAGTGTCTAAGATAGGATTAGCTCCATGCTTTTCACTGAACAAAGTATAGATTTCTGCACACAGTAGGTTCTTAAGAAAACACTAGGCCAGAGTGGGAAAGAACACTGGAAATGTCAGGAAATCTCGTTTGAGTCTTTGCTGAGTAAACCTCGCAGATCATTTGATATTTCTTTTTTTTTTGTACTTTTGTACTTTTTTAATTAAAGATTTCATTTATTTATTATTATTATTTATTATATTTATTTATTTTGTATTCATTTTTGTTCATTTTATATATTTATATAAATATTATATATAAATATATTATATATTTATATATTTATATTTATTTATTATATTTATTTTGAGTTTTACAAATTTTCCCCAATTTCCCCCAATTTTCCCTCCCCCACCCAGAAAGAAATTTGTCAGTCTTTACATTGTTTCCATGTTGATTATTTGATATTTCAACAGATCATAGAAGTAGAGCTAGATAGATGCATGTATGAATATGTGTATGATAGATATTGATATCTAGCTAGCTAGCTAGCTATATAAATATAGTTGTGATATATATTGTTTATGTATGTTTATGTTTTGAAATAGTATAGCTCCATTATTCACAGCCATCAAACACAATAATACATCTTCAGTATACTTATAATACATCTTTTTTTTACTTCACAGTATTATTTCTCAGATCCTCACAGTATGAGCTTGGAAGCAATATACCATTATATAAATATGAGCTATTAACAATAATAAATCATACCAGTAAATGACAATTCAATTTGTTTAAAATCAGATATTATTATACCAAGTCATAACTATTCATGAAAGGATAATATACTGTAGATTTCTTTGGTTATTTCTTAAAAAAAAAATCAAAGAATGTCAGAACTGAAAGAGATCTTTGTAAATATATAGTTTGTTTCTCATATTATAGATGATGACAGAAAAACATTCTTACTTTAATGACAGAAAAACTGTTAATAGCAAATGTAACATTACTCACCCCTCCCTCTTAATGATCCTAGTAATGTCAGAATTCCTGTAATGTTCTTGTGTTACTACTCTTAAAATTTTGAACTCTGGTCCTCCTGACTTCAGGGCCTTCACTCTACTCATTGTGACATCTAGTTGCTTTAGACACTTACTAGCTGTGTGACCTTGGGCAAGTCACTTAATCCTGACTGCCTCAAATCCAGGGCCATCTCCAGTCATCCTGATTCATATCTGGTCACTGGACCCAAATGACTCTGGAGGAGAAAGTGAGACTGGGATCCAGAGCAATGCAACCATAGTGAAATGGATTTCCTTGTTTGGTTTGCTTTTTGCCATCTCATACTACCTCCCTTTTTTTCTCCTAAAAAATATAAAAATCTTTCCTATAAGACTCCTGATGGGACATCCCCTAAGGCGCAAGTTTGGCTACATTGTTATTTAAGGTAACATGCTTTATTCTTCAACTTAAGAGTTTGATTTATTTTAGAACTTGACTATGAGGAAAGAGATTCCCATTTTCTAGATAGGTAAGTTAAAGACATATAAGACTGAGTGATGCTTAAGGTCATTGACATGAACAAACCTTCCACCTTTCTGCTCCTCTGAAGATCCCTTTGAATACTTACCTTTGCCTTCTTAGTACCAGTTTCTCTCCTCTTCATCTCAGTTTTGATAACGTCAAAGAACTCCTCCTCAGCGATGGCCAGGAGCTGTTCCTGGCTGACTTTAGTTTCGTCCCCTTCTTCATCCCGTAACTCAGCCCTGCCTTTTTCTTTCAGGCGCATCTCTCTGTGTCGGGCTTCTAGGATCTTCTCTCGACGAGTTTCTCGTTCAAAGATCTAGGGAACCCACAGAAGGGGGAAGAGTGATTGAAGTGGTAGAGAGAGGAGGTAGAGGTGTGGCTTTATGGGGGGAAACTATAAGGTTGAGAAAAGGGAAGAGGAAGCGTGCACTTAGCATAGTTAGGATTCTCAGGCTTAAAGGTTTTTACTTTGTGTAGAAGGATTTCTTTGGAGACCTCCTGGCTCTAGGGTGGGACTAGTTCTGGGATTCAGGACTTTGGAGATGCTCAGTTACCAAGTGGTCCTGTTCATTAAAGTGATCACAAAGGATCATGAATATTAGCACTTGGAGATCAGTACAGGTATCTCTTCCACATCATGACTTTCCTCATAGCAAATTTCAATATATCAGGAGTTGGCACTAGGAATTAAATGTGAAATTATGCAGAAGTCGCAGACAAAACTCAAAGACCAGCAGAAGACACAGAGCTATGACAAATACTTTATCCAAATTTTACAGTAAGATTTTACTAACATCCCATAAAAGAAAGAGGAAAAAAAATCAGACTTCTCTGGTGGTACAAAGATAGGGCCAAAAATTTTATATGAAATTTCTAGATTGGAGGGGTACCATGTCCCTAACCCCAAGATGTGTAAGGAATAACTATAGAATATATTGGAAAGAAAAATAAATTTGAAGTCAGAGGACCTGGTTGAAACCTAGCTCTGACATTTAGTACCTCTGTGACCTTGGAGATAAGTCATAAAAACCTCTCTGAGGCTCATTTTCTTTATGCATTAAAAAGATAGATTTTAGGTCTTAGCCATTGCCACTGGAACTTGTGGGCAAATATATAAGATTCTAGATCCACATTGTGATGAAGAGTGATAAATTGTTAATATGCTGCCAGGATTTAATGATTTTATTAACATATTGGTGGAAAAGATCCTTAAGTTTGAGATCATGACTGGAGGAAGGAGGATCACTAAATTCTATCAGATCTCATCAAATGGAAACAACAACTGCAACAACCATAGCAATGCTGGTTCCCAAGGAAAGGAGCCTAAAGTATAAATGGATAATTTTTGTCACTATGTATGTATTTTTTTGTATATAGCATATCAAATTGAAAGTATTTAATTTATATTTTTTACTTTTAATGTTGATATTCATTATTTCCTCTTAAAGGGAAAAGTCATTGAAGATGTTACATAATTCCATTTTTGTAAATTTCAATCATGAATTTCTTACAAAGAAGAAATCAGTTTAACAGTCAAAATCTTAAAGGAAAGATTTCAATTAAAAAAATAGATTTGATTACATGACTCCTAAGGTCCCTTTCAGCTCAAAATCTTATCCTCAGTTTAGAAATGGGGAAACTGAGACCCAGAGAGGAAAATTAATTTGCCTAAGATTACCCAGTCAGTTAGAAACTTTTGATTTCCATTATACTATGTTTTTTACTATAATAACCTATACCTCATGTATTTTATTTTCACCCAAGGATTTATCTATTTTTTCTGACCAACCTATCTTCACATGTGGCTAGGACAAGAGCACTTCTACTAGCTGTAAGGTCTCCTTGGGCACTTACTGATGACATTGCATTCTTCTCATTCCTTTGGAGGTTACATAGTCCTGGAGAGACCTCCAGCAGGGTGGTTGTTCCCAGTTGGGATCCACAGGCAAGGAAACAGCCATTATCTTGCACCTTGAGACTGAACAGGGCTTCATCACACACCTAAGGTCAAATAGATATTTCAAGTAAATATCAGTCTGTGAATAAAAATTTATTAAGCATCTACTCTGAGCTACTCACTTAACTAAACTAAACATAGAACAGTTAAGTATGCAGTGAATAGAGCATTAGCTCTGAAAGCAGGAGGACCCAGCCTCATACACTGGACACTTACTAGCTGTGTGACCTTGGAGAAGTCACTTAACTCTGACTGCCTCACATCTAGTGCCATCTTCAATCGTCACGATCCATATCTGATCACTGGATCCAAATGGCTCCAGCGGAGAAAATATGGCTGGTGACTCAGCATAGCCCTTCTTCGCTCAAATCCAATTCATATGTCATGGCATCACTTCTCTGATGTCATGATTTTCTTTGAGAATGAAGGACAAAGGGGCAGCTAGGTGGCATGGTAGATAGAACATTGGCTCTGGAGTTAGAAGGACCTGAGTTCAAATTTGACCTCAGACATTTAATAATTTCTTAGCTGTGTGACCTTAGGCAATCACTTAACCCCATTGCCTTGCAAAAAAAAAAAATAATATGGTGAGAGAATGAAGGACAAACAACAACTTAATACTGCAGATCCAAAGAAAGGCAAAAGGCAGTCCCTGTTCTCAAGAAGCTTACAATGTAAGAGACAACAAACAAACAACTATGGTTATACATACAGGACAAATAGGAAAAAATTTACAGAGATCTAAAATTAAGAGGAACTGGGAAAGGCTTCCTATAGAAGATGGATTTTAGATAGGACTTGAAGGAAGTCTGGGAAACCAGATGAGGCAGCAGAACATGAAGCACATTTAAAGTTTACAAAGTACATTATATACAAAACAGAATTACTTTGCAACAATCTTTCATGAGAGTTTCTATGGGTATTATTACATTTTTAATTTGTAATTTTATTAGTTTGAGGAGTTAGGTACTCCCTATACCAGGTTAGAAACTTTCTCCACATGTGCAAGTCAACACCTTTTTTCTGACCTTTTTACATAATTTATATATATGTATATATGCTCAGGGTCATGTAGTCAATATAGTTTGATAATATTTTCTAAAATCAAACATGAATTTGGTTTACTTAAAACAAATATAAATCTCTCCATTGTCTTAACCACAGGATGACTCCAGCATCCTGGAGGGGAAGATTTCCATGCTTTGTGGAGGCACAAAAGTCTTGAGTCAGGAGGGGTCACTTCTGACCCAGTATTATTCCCGAGTGCACTTTCCCATTCCTAACCAATATGATATGAATTACATCTTAAGTTGCTACTCCTTGGATGTACAAACTTAGGAGCAGCTTTATCATATCCTGCCTTCTGATTTATGTCTCTGTATAAAATATGCTTCTCCAAAATCCCACTTTGGGTCCAAGGCATGAGTGATCACAAATCTGGAGAACCTAACAAACATGTATGTTAATCTAATTTTGTTTGTTTTTTTCTTAAGACCAACCAAACTCTGGAGGCTAACATGTGTTAGTCTAATTCCCATTGTTCCTTCTTAAGACAAACTCTGAAGGTTAACCCAAGTTAGTTTAATTCTTAATTAAGACTCATGAAGGTTCCTCATGTCTATGGAAGGATTTTAACAGACTTTCCTCTAAGTCTCTATTACCTAAGCCACTTTATTCTCCCCCCACCCCCACCCCAACAAATCTAATAATTTCAATTTTACAGATAAGAAAACTCAATCAGAGAGATTAAGTGATGACACATTCACATATCTAGTGAGTGCTGGAGAGAGGACTCATATCCACATTTCCTCTGGTTCTGGGTCTGAGAAAGGAAGAAGAAAAAAAAGTGAGGGGGAGACAGGGAAGTATCTATCTGATCCCAGATCACTAAGAATGGCAATAATCACCATTCTTTGCTCTAGCCCCATCCTGGTTTTTTTTTAAAGTCCTTTAAAGCACTGAACTCATTAGGATTTGAGTCTCTGGTTCCTTGAGAGCCAGACAGAATTTCTAAAGTCAAATTCATTTCTTCCCCCCGAATTTCCCTATTATACCACCACCATCCTCCCAAATAATCCAGATTCTCTCTCTCTTTTTAAAATTTTATTTTTTTAAGGCAATGGGGTTAAGTGACTTGCCCAAGGTCACACAGCTAGGCATTTGTTAAGTGTCTGAGTTCAAATTTGAACTCAGGTCCTTCTGACTCCAGAGTCAGTGCTCTATCCACTGAGCCACCTAGATGCCACAGTAATCCAGATTCTTAACCCCTTGCTCTCACCCCATAGTCAATCTGTTGCCACGTTTTGCTTCTGCCTTCACATCATCTCTCCTATTAGTGGCTTTTATTCTACCCACACAGCACCTGCCTCAAGGGTCTCCTCTTTTTTTTCCCCCAAGGCAAATGGGGTTAAGTAGCTTGCCCAAGGCCACACAGCTAGGTGATTATTAAATGCCTGAGTCCAGATTTGAACTCTGGTACTCCTGACTCCAGGGCTGGTGCTTTATCCACTGCGCTGTCTAGCCACCCCAAGGGTCTCCTCTTTTTAATGCATCTTCTATATACAAAGTGATCTTCCTAAACTGAACATGACATTCTCCATTCAAGAAACTGCAGTGGCTCCCTATTACCTCCTGGATTAAATATAATAAAGTTTATTGTTTAACATTTAAAGCTCTTTACAACATCATATCCCCTGTCCCTTTCTACTTTCCAAATCTTCATACACTTTCTTTCCTCAACCACCCTTTCTCAAATTAATTCCATATTATTTGTGTGTTTGGTATATCCTCCTCCAATAGAAGGACAGTGCTTTAAGGGCAGGAAACATTTCTTATTTTGGCTTTGGTTTACCCACAGGGTCTGTTATGGTGCTTAGCACATGCTCAATAAATGTTTATTGAATGTCTTTAGTATAATTTAGTTCAATTTAACATTCATAAGTACCTATTTGAAGACAGGCATCATGCTATTCCCTAGAGTTAAAAAGAAGCAAACTAAAGTCAGCATTCTCTCAGAGCCCTGCAACAAATCCCTGTGAATGGCTGTACTGTTTTTCATGTTGACATAAGAGTATGTACTGTTCCACAAAATTATACATTTACACAAACACATATACACACAGTCACTCATACAAAAAGATCTGCCTCATCCGATATAAACACAAACACATATATCTCTCTCCTTAGGAAGATCCAATTTAAACAAGAAGAAAGTTGTATGAGAAAGTATCTCTAAGGATAAGAACACAACCTTGAGGCTGAGAGCAGGATCGCTTTGTTTGAATACAAAGTCCCAGATATCCACAGTTCCATCCATTTTAGTTGTGAAAAAAACAGCTGGTCTCTGTGGGCTCCAGGCTCCATCAGTTATATAAGCCATGTGGTATCTGTAAAAAATTATAAGACCATTTCAGGATTCAAGGTTCTATTTGATTTGTTTTTGCTTTGTTTATTTGTTTTAAAGAGGTGGATGGCTTCTGTAGAATTGTACTGTCAATCATATGTCCCTGAACAATCCAAGGCAGTTAGGTGGTACAGTGGCTGGAGCACTAGAGTCAGGAAGATGTGAATTCAAAGACAGTCTCAGACACTTACTAGCTGTGTGACCCTGGCAATCACTTAACCTCTATTTATCTCAGTTTCTCATCTATAAAATGGAGACATGCTAGAAAAGGAAATGGCAAGCCATTCCAGTATGGAAAATCACAACCAGAAATGACTGAAAAATAATTTAACAACAAATGTGAAAAATTACTGAGCTTGGAGTTCACTAAAACTTCCATTTCTTTTCTAAGGAAGGCAGGGTGGTGTCATGGTTAGGGCTATGGGTTAGGAAGACCTGGGTTCAAATCCTTCCTAAGACACTTACTGGCTCTATAACTGGGCAAATCATCCTCTTTGGGTCTTATCTTTCTCCTCTATAAAATGAAGGAGTTGAATTCAATTGCTTCTAAGGTCCCTTCCCAGCTTTAAATCTAGAATTCTATGATTTTTTTTCCTCATATAAACTGCAATCTATTCATATTTTTCTTAGCCTTAGCTTGAGTGTCTGATTTTTTTGAACCCATATTTTTGCTCATTCATTTTTCAGTCATGTCCAACTCTTCATGAATCTATTTGGGGTTTTCTTGACAAAGATACTTGGAGTAGTTTAACATTTCCTTTTCTGGACTTTACAGATTTTCACTGATGAAGAAACTGAACAGGGTTAAATGACTTCTCCAGGATCACACAGCTAGCAAGTGTCTAAGATGAGTTATAAACTCAGGAAGAGGAGTCTCCCTGACTCCTGGTCTGAACTCTATCCATTGCATCTTCTAGCTACCCTCTTTATTTATTAGTATTGAGTTTTGTCTCTTAGTTTTAGACCTTCCTGCCTGCTGACAGAAACTCCTTGGATCTTGAAGATTCTGTCTTTGACAGTATTAGCTATCCTCAATTTTCTGTCATCAGAAATTTTTATCAGCATACCACTTATGTCTTTATTGACAATAAAAATATAGAACAGGACAGGACCAAGGATAGATTCCTTTGGCTGCCATTAAAAGGCCTTCCTTCAGCTTGACACAAATCATTAATCATCATTCTGGGTCTGGCTACTCAATCAAACCCAACAAACTGAATTATTATACAGCACTCCTTTTTCTATTAAAGCAAACCTGCTGGCAGGTCTGGATGCATTTAGTTCAATAGAAGCACTTTGCCACATTTGAATTTCCTTTAATTCTGGTTTCAGGCTCATATTCATTGAATTTCCTTTATCAGACTCTGATTCAGACCTCTGACTCTCTCCCCAAACCTTAGCATCAACATGGTTGCTTCCAGTTTCCCTAACATTCTCTTGGAGTAGAAGCAGATAGTTCTTTTTTTAAAAAAATACTAGTTTTGGGGGTGCCTAGGTGGCACAGTAGATAGAGCACCACTCCTGGAATCAGGAGTACCTGAGTTCAAATTCAGCTTCAGACACTTAATAATTACCTAGTTCTAGTTTTACCTAGCTGTGTGGCCTTGGGCAAGTCACTTAACCCCATTGCCTTGCAAAAAACCCCCCCAAAATACTAGTTTTTCCAATTACATTTATAAACAATTTTTGACATTCATTTAACCAAATTCTCTCCCTCTCTTTTTTCACCCCCTTCCCTGAGACCATAAGCCATTTATTATAGGTTTTACATGTACAATCATACAAAACATATTTTTGTATTTGTCATGTTGTGAAAGAAGTCACAGATCAAAAAAAAACATGAAAATACAAGAAAGTGAAATAGTATGATTCCATCTCCATTCAGATTCCATTAGTTCTTTTTCTGGAGGTGCTTAGCATTTTTCAGCATTAGTTCTTTGAAATCTCGAATGGATCACTGTATTGCTAAGAATAGATAAGTCATTCATAGTTGATCACTGCAGTATTATTCTGGTTCTGCTCTAGTTCACTTTGTATCAGTTTGCCTATTTCTAATACTTCTAATATCACTAGGCAGCATAGTTTGTTGAAAAAAAGGATTGAATTTGAAATTAGAGAATCTGGTTCTAATTTTGGCTTTGCTATTAACTTACCTATATTACTTTGGGTAAACACCTTAACCTCATTGGGTCTCAGATTTCTCATCTGCAAAATGAGGCTTTTGAAATAGATACTCTCTTGTCTCTTTCAGTTCTAAATCTATCATGATTTCCACTTCAGAGGTAATATGTTCTCAGACCTTTTCAGCATCATTTACTACTTTCCATATTTATCTCACAAAATTGTACCAAATGGTAAAACTCTAATGTATGGAAAGAGCTACTAACCACCAGCTCACCTTTAAAGCACAACAATGACATCTTGAAGAACCCTTTTGGTCTGAACTGACTATCACAATTTCAGAGTTCTGCATTTAACCCAGAAATACAATCAGAGATAGAATCATCAGGTCTTTTTGTTTTAATTTTTGTAAATTTGACTTCTAGAGATATTCTGAAAACCCAAGTTTGGTGACCCACTCTGTACCAGCCCTCCATCCCATTTCTGCCATAGCTCCCAGACAACTTTTCAGGAATATTACCCTGAAATGATGAAATAAACCTTGCTCATCCTTGTACCCTATGGGGGTACCTGTGAAAAGAATGGTGAGCTCCCATTCTGCCATCCTTAAGGTAAAATTATCCTTGACTGATCTTGCCAGACACTCATTCCAGCCTTACTGATTCAGGTTGTTTTTTGTTTTTTTTTAAGTTTTTGCAAGGCAAATGGGGTTAAGATGATTCAGTTTTAAGATAAAGAACTGGGGTCCAGGTGTTTGATAAAAAGGATCTAAGAGCTAGAAAATGAGACCCAACTGAGAAATCAAACACAAGAGATAGACAAATGCTGTATGGTGAGGATATTGTTGTTTGTCCTTTTTTTTTTAGTTTTTGCAAGGCAATGGGGTTAAGTGGCTTGCCACACAGCTAAGTCATTATTAAGTGTCTGAGGCTGGATTTGAACCCAGGTACTCCTGACTCCAAGGCCAGCACTCTAGCCACTGTGCCACCTAACCACCCCTGTCCTTCATTTTAAAGAGAACCAATGATATCAAGGAGTAATGTTCTGACTTGTGGATGAATTGGATTTAAGTGAGGTCCAGTAGCGGAACAGAAGTCAGGACTAATTAGCAATGACCTAGGATGCAATTGCTGACCTTGGCATCTTCCATGTCTGACCAAGCTCTAAGGGCTCCACAGTGCCTGCTTCAGTTACCTTCATGGCTGTTGGAACAAACTGTTCTCATCTACTCATTCCACATATTTTGAGTAGACATCACCCTAATTCAAAGGTTAATGAGGCCTGTTAAATCTTCAACTTAGTTTAACCTACTTGCTGAGATGGTTTTACAGGGATGTGGCCACTGCCCTTGCCATAGCTTCTTGGAGCCACAGTGTTGGGTGGACACCAAAAGTAGATGAGCAGCACTGAAAAAGGCTTGGCAAGCCCTCACACCAACAATGCTAGTACAGTGAGGATATCTGTTAAATTACTGACCTGTGAGTTGACTTGAAATGATTCGCACTTAATTTATCTTTTACATTAAGTATATATTGTATCTATGTATTCTATGATCCAGTGACTTTGACTTCCTTGCTATTCTTTGAATAAGTCTCCTGACTGGATATTTTTGCTGGTTGCCTGACCCCTCCCTCACCCCCCACCCCCAGCTAGAATTCCCTCCCTCTTTATCTCCAATTCCTAAGTCTCCCTGGCTACTTTCAAGTCTTAACTAAATCTCACCTTTTGCATGAAGTTGCTAAAATTTTAGTTCCTTCTGAGAGTATCTCCAGGTTATCCAGTATATAGCTTGTCTTATTTACATGTTATCTCCTCTTACATTGTGAGCTTCTTGAGTCCAGGAATTGTTTTTGTCTTTCTTTGTATGTGTGATGTAACTTAGTGCGGAGCCTAGTAGTGCTTGATAATACTTGTTGACTTGGCTTTTATTTGTTGTGGTTGTTGAGTTGTATTAGGTGTGTCTGATTCTTTGTGACTCCATTTGGAGTTTTCTTGGCAAAGATACTGGAGAGGTTTGGCATTTCCTTCTCTAGCCCATTTGACAAATAAGGAAATAGAGGCAAACTGGTTAAGAGACTCATCCAGGGTGCCTGAGCTTGAATTTGACTCAGATTGCGTGCTCTATCCACTGTGATACCTAGCTGCCCTTGGCTTTGATGCTGAGGTTTTCCTAGGATACAGTCTCCCCTAGCTTCTGAGATGACAGTCAAGAGTCACCTTCCCCCATCTCCTGGCTTCTTGTTCCCTCTTAGAATTGTGATGCAAGATCATCTTGAGTGGGAAGAAATGATCAATATACTCAGGCTGAGGACAGACTTACTGGCACCCATGCCTGGCCATGGGTTGATCGATCAGTGAACTCCTGTTAGGGATGATGGATGGTGTGTGATAAACATTGCTTCTCTCCCTTGGATGGAACTCACATCTTGTTAATTAGTAATAGCAAAATTTGTTGATTTATCTACTCATTGAGTTGACCAGAACAAAAAATAGAAGCTAAAAAAGTGGACTTCTTACTGGGATAATGAATATTGCCTGTTTCTGACTCAGATTAATGTAGGAGGAGCACTGGCCACTCAACTTAGAAAGGGGACTCCTTGGTAACGGAAGAAGCACTCAGCAGCAAATAAATTTGACTAGGTGATGCAGCTCTTGTGGAGGCTTCTTGCCCTAGAGACATGAAAAAGGGAGTGGGCAACAAAGGGAAATGGGTGGAGTTGGTGTAAAGATAACAGTGATAATAACATCTGGGTGGTGCTGTATTGGGATAGGGCACAAACCTTGGAGTCCAGAGGACTGGAGTTCAAATCTGGCCTCAGACACTTTACCTTTCCTGGGGAAGTCACTTAACTCTGTTTGCCTCAGTTTACTTATCTATCAAATGAACTGGAGAAGGAAATGGCAAACCACTCTTTACCAAGAAAAACTCAAATGAGGAGCTGGAACACAATTCAACAACAACAACAACAACAACAATGACTTAAAAGAAGAGTTTAATAATTGATCCTTGACTGATCAACAATTGATTTCAGGGAAGCTTACAGCTTCCCCCAAAGTGCAAGAAGCTTTGGTCCAAGGACAGTTAATCATCAACTGTGGTAAAGTCTAAGTTCACCATTCTTCCTTTTTCATCTGTCACTTAATTTCCTCAGGCCTCAGTTTACTCATCTGCAAAAATTAAGACCTTAGATAAGGTGGCTTCTAGTAGCCCTTCTAACTATCTGATTCTTTGTGACCCCTTCTTAGGGTTTTGTGGCAAAGATATAGAAAAAAGAGAGTGAGAGGAAGAGATGGACGATGGATGAGGGAAGAAAAAGAGAAAGGAAGCAAGTAAGAGAGAAAAAGAGACAGAGACAGAGAAAGAAAAGGGATTTTAGACCTCATCTAGTCCCAACTCAACAGATAAGTTAAATGACTTGCCCATGATGCTTGAGGCTTAATAAATAATTGAAACAATGTTGAAAGAATCTGGAATGCTCTATGGAATTCACTATTATAAACCTTTTTTTTTTTTATCAATTTAGTCAATGAAATACTTAAAAAATATTCCTTTAAAGTTAAATTAAATTTATTTCAATTAATAAAAATCTATTATTTTCTTCTTTCCATCTTCATTAACTAAAAAAAGAAAAAATAAAATCCTTGTAACAAATATATGCAGTCAGGTAAAACAAATTTCCCACATTATGTCCAAAAAATGTATTTTTCCTTTTTCATAGGGTGATACTATAGAGTGGAGAAATGAAAAGACGTGAGAGATCTTGGGGAAGATATCCTTTCACCCCTGTACTGCTGAGGGAATTGGAAAGGAAAATAAACATTTTCATCCTTTTTGCATGAAGAGGACCAATGACATCAGGAGGGTAATGTCATGATTTGTAAGTGAATTTGATTTAAGTGGGGCAGTGCAAAGTCATCAACTTCACTTTCTCCTCCAGAGTCATTGGAAGTGCAGTGGCAAGACATATTTCAGGATGACTGCTAATGCAGTGGGAGACCCTGGCCTATTTAAGCTGATTTTTTCCCACAGATTGTCAGTTTGTCTGTGACAACACCCATTCAGTGATTAAAGCCTAAGCAAGATAAAAGACGGTCTAGTTTGTCTTCACAATGGAATCAGGCTGGGAGAGGAAGACCCATAGAGTTTCTGGCAGAACAGAAACAAGTACTATTTACATTCACTCTGAACCATCAAAATCTAATCAATGAGCAAGTGAGGCTGGGACTGGAACCTGTTATTGGTCAATCAATAAGAGGCCAAGTGATTTAGGTTTAAAAGCATAGTCAAGTTGCTCCATTTGAATCCAAATGAGCTTTATCAAAGTTACATTTCAAGAAATCATAAATGAAAACTATGTAAGACAAAAGAGTTAATTATGGCAGTTTTTGAGGGGGGTGGAAATGATAGAATAAATAATAGAGGGGAAAAAATCTAGCCCCTAAATATCAGACATGGCATCTATATAAGGTTATATAAAGATATGACTCCCTGAGTGGACAGAGGGAGAAGAGGAGGAGAAAGAGATGGAGAAAAGGAAGGAGAAAGAGAGAGGAAATAGCAGCATTGCCATAATTTTCAAAATAGATGTGGAAAGAGGAAGAAAAAGAGGAATAGGGAAAAATACTCATCTTGGATGCTTTGGTTATTTTTTTAAATGACTGGATATTCAACTGATTATTGTATATCCTTGATTTTTTTTTCTAGGTTTTTTTTTGCAAGACAGTGGGGTTAAATGACTTGCCCAAGGTCACACAGCTAGGTAATTATTAAGTGTCTGAGGTTGGATTTGAACTCAGGTATACTCCTGACTCTAGGGCTGGTGCTCTATCCACTGCACCACCTAGATGCCCCTATATCCTTCATTCTTGAAGAGGATCATTGATATTGATTCTTGTCCTTCATTATTAAAGGAGGCCAAAATGGCACCACTATGTTTGAGACAAATTACAAGTGTTTCTGACTGTGACTGATCAGACCAATATGAGCTCCAGATACTCTATGTGAACACTTGAGGTGGGTACTCTAAACTTATGTCACATTTCCTTTGAGCTATTTCAATTCTGCCTTCTTCATAGAGTGCAGCCCCCTCACTGATGAGGGCATTCCATGCTGGGTGATCCTGTGCCAGGGTGTCTGGCACAGGACCAATTCTAAAGTTCTTTAATGAGAACTTCAGGGTGTCTCAGTATCACTTCTTCTGACTCCCTTGTGAGCACTTGCCCAGTGTGAGTTCTCCATAAAAGAGTATTCTTTTGATAAGCATATATCTGGCATGCTAACAATGTGTCCAGACCATTGTAGTTGCACTCTCTGAAGTAATGTTGGAATGGTAGTTAGTTTAGCTTGAGAAAGGATCTTAGTGTCTTGTATCTTCTCCTGCCAAGTGATCTTCAGAATCTTCCTATGGCAATTTAAATGGAAGAGATTCAGTTTCCTGACTTGGTGCTAGTAGACTGTCCAGGATTCACAAGCATATAGTATTTGAGGTCAGCACAATGGCTCTGTAGACCTTTCTAATACTTCTTCTCTCCCACAGTTTCTTTCAGAGCCTCCCAAATACTGAGCTAGCTCTGGCAATGTGTATCAACCTCATTGTCAGTGTGTATGTCCTTGGAAAGTACATTGCCAAGGTAAGAGAACTTGTCCACGGTATTCAAAAATTCTCCATTTGCTGTAATTGATAGTTCCACATATGGATGGTGTGGTGCTGGCTGATGGAGACCTGTGTTTTCTTGGTGTTAATTGTTAAACCCAAATTAGCACAAACAGCAGAAAACTGATTCATACTTTGTTGCATCTCAACTTTAGAAGCTTCAGTGAGTGCATGATCATCTGCAAACAGAAGATCATGCCCCAACACTCCCTCAACTTTGTTCTTGGCTTGTAGCCTTTTCAAGTTGAAGAATTTGGGGTGTAGGGTGTGTTCAAGGGAGACTAGTACCTTGGTGTGAGAGCTGCCCAGCTGCTTCAGGGCTACTCTCCACCTTTGATGTCCATCTGAGTCACCTAAATCTCACCTGTGGCTCCAAGAGGCTGTAACATGAACAGCAGCTGCCACATTCCAGTAAAACATTTCTGCAGGTTGGCTAAACCATATTGAGGGAAACCAAGGGAGTCTCAAACTCATTGATGAATAGTGGGGGGTATCTACCCTAAGCATATGAAGTTTTTCACCACTGATATATGTGAATACTGAATAGTATTTCCTTCCCAATATCCCTCTCTTGATGCTATGGGATGGGATGGAGTTGGGTGAGTAGGAAGAGGAAGATCAGGACAATAAATCTATAAAAGAAACCTGTGTTGGGAAAGATCAGGTGTTCTTAATCCAAGTTCCATGAACTTAAAAAAAAGTTTTGATAATAATATTTCAATATAATTGGTTTCGTTACAATCCTAGGTGTTTTGGTTTCTGAAAAATAATTTTTCTGAGAAGGGGTCCATGAATTCTACGAGCAAGAGGGGTCCTTCGCACACAGAAAAGGTTAAGGACCCCTGGACTAGATCCTTTTTTTTTTTTTTAGGATTTTGCAAGGCAAATGGGGTTAAGTGGCTTGCCCAAGGCCACACAGCCAGGTAATTATTAAGTGTCTGAGACCGGATTTGAACCCAGGTATTCCTGACTCCAGGACCAGTGCTTTATCCATTGCGCCACCTAGCCAACCCCTAGATCATTTTTAAGATTCTAAGTTTTCTGTTTCACAGATGTGTGTATTATGGCACAGTGATCCAAAGGTGAAATTAAGGCTCAGTCAACCAGACCCTTTCTCTGCCCTCCAACCCTTCCCCTACTCAGATCTACTTACTTGGTCCACATGATACATGACTCCCTGCTTTCCTCAGACCAGATACGGACTGCCCAGTCACCAACAGTCAGGAAATTCTTGGGGTAGAAAGGATTTCTCTGCAAGGCATAGATCGGACCATGATGTCCAGAGAAGGTGCATACAATCTTCTCAGCTATGGTCTTGGCTTTTCGATTGCAGGATATCACAACCCCTTGCTCAGTTCCCACCATGAACTTGGTTGGCTGTGTAGGAGAGATATGGAAGGGAAGACACACAATGGAGCAATGATTCTAGATTCCTCTTGTATAGCTTTTGTACCACTTAGATCTCACTTCAAGGCTTAGGATGGATATTTGCTCATGTACACACATAAACACACCCACACCCACCCACCCACACATACATACACATGCACACTTATCTCTCTCTCTCTCACTCTCTCACACACACACACACACACACACACACACACACACCTTCCTCTTCTCACCAGAATAATGGGAGTCTCTCCTCTTCCTATTTCAATCCTATTCATTCTCAAGTAAACCATAAAGTCATTCCTAGTCCTTAAAATCATAGTTTAAGAGCTAGAAGGGGCTTTTAAGTATTGTTGAGTCCAATCCCCTCATAGTAATAGCTGGTGTTGATATACCACTTGCAAAATATATTATTTCATGTGACCTACCTAAACAACAACTGCTTTGTCATGCAATTATTTTGTGTTATGTAGCTGTTATTAACCCCATTTTACATATGAGGAAACTGAGAAAAACAGGGTGAAGTAACTTGCCCAGAATCACACAGTAAATATGAGCCAGAATTTGAACTCAGTTTTCCCTGATTCCTGTCCCAGCATTCTGCATTGTGATACCACCTAGCTGCCTCTCTCATCTCCTCTAAAACTAGATTTTGAGACAACCATATGTTGTTTTGTGTGATTATGAATTATTTCATATATGTGGGCCTTAGCTCCCCAAACTTAGTGTAAGCTCTTTGAAGTTAATTAAGGCCCTTATCTTTTATTGTTTCTACATCTCCCCACAACTAACCTAATTCTATACAGAGTATTAATACTCATTTGCTGGATGAATGGTCTAGTTTAGTTGGTAAAAATAGAAATAGTAGGGGCAGCTAGGTGGCATAGTGGATAAAGCACCGGCCCTGGAGTCAGGAGTACCTGGGTTCAAGTCTGGTCTTAGACACTTAATAATTACCTAGCTGTGTGGTCTTGGGCAAGCCACTTAACCCCATTTGCCTTGCAAAACCCCCCCAAAAAATAGAAATAGTGATGGCAGCTGACATTTATATAGTTCTTTAAGGTTTGCAAATGGTTACATATGCTAACTTATTTGCTCCTTAGAACAATCCTATGTTAATATTAGTGGTATTATTATTATTATCATTATTATTATTATTATTCCCATTTTCCAAATAAGCTCAGGGATATGAAATGATTTATCTACCATAAAGGTAAAGATTTAAGGATAAGAAGGAGAGAGCAGATTGACCCTACATATCTTGTAGTTGATCCTGGAGCTACTGGTTGGGACATCCATTGCCAGAAGCTGAGCTGGCAGAGGTCTTTAAAGGCTCATTCAACAGTTGGATCTTATTCAATCAAACTTGGCTACTCATGCTTCCAGTGCTGCTGGGTCTCAAAGGTGGTTTTTCTCTTTTGCAATTCTCTACAAGTTTGCCCTTGGGCACAGCAGTTATGGTAATTTGCCCATGTAGGCTCCCAGATTCTCTAGATGCTGGACAGTCTCTTCCTCTGCAAAGCAGTTAGGTTAAGTGACTTGTCCAAGGTCACACAGCTAGGCAATTATTAAGTGTCTGAGACCGCATTTGAACTCAGGTACTCCTGATGGCTTGTGCGCCATCCACTGTGCAACCTAGCTGCCCCCTCCATTTCTTAAACATGTGAATTTCTCTAGGTTTTAGCTATTTAAACCCTTGCAAAGGCATAGTCAATTATTACTTTTTTATTACTTTTACTAATTTCATAATAGTAAAAAGTCATGTTTTGTAAAGGGATAATAAGACATTTACACCTTTTGAACACATTTAAACTTCTTCAGGTGTGATATCAGGTAAGCTGGGGTTTTGTTGGGAAATGAAATGTTAAACCCCACCATGTCCACCACCATCACCAATCTACCACTATCCAAAAATTTTTCTATTCCCAGGAAAACAACTGAAGTTTAAAAAAAAATACCAGGAACTATGCTAAGTGCCTTATAAATATTCTTTCTTTTAATCTTCATGACAACCCTATGAGGTAGGTACTGTTATTATTCCTATTTTATAGTAAAGAAAACTGAGGCAAATAGAGGTTTAAGTGATTTTCCCTGGGTCACACAGCCAGGAAGTATTGAACTCAAATCTTTGAGGTATTTTCTGGCAATGTCCCTGTGGCATAGTTTTAAAATAATACGCAAATTAACTTTCTTCTATAAATATACTGAACCACTAAAACCAGTTGGCTTAGGTATTTCTAAATGTGTGAATTTGTCAATGAATATATTAACTACCTCAACTTACTTGAGGTCCCCAATTATCCAGATAACTGAAAAGAGCTGTATTAACTAAGGTACAGTGTCTTGACATACCAACAATCCTTTGCAGCTGAACATGTAGAAAATTAGCAACACTGAAGTCAAGGTCATACCAGTTTTGAAGCAGACCCTGAGTCATTTGACGGTTTATGGACCATCAAAAGACACCCTTATCTTCAGAGCTATCTCTAACTGTTGGTTATGGGGATTTTAGAATATATCCTCTTTTTTTTTTTTTTAAGGTTTTTGCAAGGCAAATGGGGTTAAGTGGCTTGCCCAAGACCACACAGCTAGGTAATTATTAAGTGTCTGAGATTGGATTTGAACCCAGGTACTCCTGACTCCAAAGCGGGTGCTTTATCTACTACGCCACCTAGCCGCCCAATATATCCTCTTTTATGGTTTTTGGAGACATCCTCTTATCTTGTTTGCACTGTCTCTGCTTATCATCAAGAATGCCTTCTGGGGGCAGCTAGGTGGCACAGTGGTTAGAGCACCAGCCCTGGAGTCAGGAGTACCCTGAGTTTAAACCCGACCTCAGATACTTAATAATTACCTAGCTGTGTGGCCTTGGGAAAGCCACTTAACCCCATTTGCCTTGCAAAAACCTAAAAAAAAAAAAAGAATGCCTTCTGATTTGTGTATTAAAGAGTCACAGCTCTGACACCTGGAATTTCTAACTCCTCTTGCTTCCTACATTTCCCGCTGGGAAATAGGAGTCCCCACTTCATTCCTTTCTAGTACCTGCCCAATTCCTTGCCTTCTTTTATTTGAAAAATATAAATATTCTCCCCATCCATTACTTAGTTGAGCTATTCACCATTGTCAACTCCTCCCATGTACATGTCTTATTTCCCTCCTATTAATAAAACTCTTCTTTAATTTCTCAGGCATCATCCTCTTCTATTTTTTCTTTTCCAGTGGGGATTTCACATATCCATAATTGAACTTTTCCTTCTCTTCCTCTGGTTTTCTCCCCTTTAGGGAAATGGGGGATACAAATATCAAGAGCTGAATATCTTACCCCTTTGGGGGAAAGAAAGATCTAAATTCTCAAAAGAGAGTGTCTATGTTGGTTTCCAGCATTCACTTTCAAATTCACAATTACAGTTTTACCAAATAGACAACATTTTACAAAACTATCACGGGTTACTGCTTGACTTTATTTTTGCAAGGACCTTCTCCCACACAAAAACAATAAAGAAAAGAAAAAGAAAGAAAATCTGGCTTCGCTAGTCAATGAGAACACGTATCCCTACAGAACTCCCAGAAAACCTGGAGCACTTCTCATAGGAATTAGACACATGGGGTCAACTGAAAGTCATTCCCTCATCTCCTGTTGAAAAACAAAATCATTCTGTGTGAAAATTCCTCTGGGTCCCAGTCACTAGGGATCCCTATAATGTGTAGGGAATTCTAAATTAAAGCCTTGACGTGCTTCTCTAACAGAAAAATCTAGATTCTAATTTAGAACAGGTAGACTAACTTAAAAAAAAAAAACTAAAAAAAGCACCAAAAATGATTAAGCATTTTAATTCAGGATTTCTAGGTTGCCAGGCAAAACTATTCTGTGACTCTATGGTCCCTAAGGATCTCAGTTGGGACTCATGTCACATTGAAAAAAGTGATTAGGTCTGCTTCAAAAAATCAAAAAGAATATAGATGAGCTATATACATGTAATAAATATATATGGTATATTTGCATACATGTATATACATTTTTGTTCATTTGTGTTCACTCTTTGTAATGCCTTCTCTATATTGTTGTCTTTATGTGGGTCTCTATCCTTCAACTCTGGATCAAATTCTCTTGAACTGAATCGCCAACCACAGTGGATTGGGGCTGGAGGGGGGCGGGGAGAAAAGAGAAGTCCTTTTCTATATTTCATCCCTCTTGCAGGGGGTCTCCTCCATAGGTAGCTCCTGCTCCTGGTCTTTCAAATTCTTGAATTCTTTGAATTCCTTGCTTAAAAACTGATAAAAATTTGGCCCAAAGAGATGAAATGATTCACTGAAGGCCCTATAGTCAGGACTAGAATATAAGTCTTCACATTCTATTATTCTACTCTATTCTGCTAACTAAAGTCAGAAGAATGATAAATATGCCATTCCAAAGTTGCCAGCCTTGAGACTCCCCCATTACATTTAGCTCTGGGCCGTAAAAACAGAGTTCTATTTCTAACTTTGTCAAGATTAGGAGAAAGAAAGGAACAGATTTCATAGGTCTACTGCTGCCCCTCAGGCTATAGATCATAAAGGTGAGAAACTAATGAGAAGCTATAGCCAGGAATTCCCACCCCTAGAGGTAAACTGGTGAAAGAGATCATGGAAAGGCTATATTCAAAGTGATACAGTAAGGGAGATAGAGTTGGGGGGAAACTAAAGAGTTAGTAATTAGAACTGTGAATGTGAATGGGATGAACTCTTCATAAAACAGAAGTGGATAGTAGAATGGATTAAAATGTTGTTTACAAGAAACACATTTCAAAGCAGAGAGATACACACAGAGTAAAGGTAAAAGGCTAGAGTAGAATCTATTTTGCTTCAGCTGGGTTGGGGAAAATCAATTTATCAATAAGATAAATCTTCTCCCCAGAAAAAAAAGTCACTTTAGAGGTCAAAGAGACAGAATTAAGGTGTATAAATACCAACATGTTGGAAAGGACAGGATAAAGCCTTGTGGATTCTTTATTGAATGAGACCTCTTAGTATAGTATATTAGAGATTTCCTGCCCCACCAGGATAGAAACAGAATTAGGGCTAGCCATAGATATAATGGATAGAATGCTGGCTCTGGAGTCAGGAAGACTTGAGTTCAAATCTAGCCTCAAGTACTTCCTAACTTTAGCACTGTGGATAAATCATTTAATTTTTATTTTCCTCATCTGTAAAAAGGGGATAATAATAGCACCCACTTTGTGGGCAGAGGCAAGATGGTGGAGAGAAGGAAAGAACTTCATTAAACTCTCCTTGGTTTCCCTCAAAAACAACATCAATCAAGCCAGATTCTGGAATGACAGGACCCACCAAAGAAGAGAGTGGAACATTTTCTAGCAAGGTCTGACTCAGGTATCAGGAAGTGGAACCCAGGGCAGGGAACTGAAGCAAGCATGAGTGGAGTACAGAGGGGGCCAGTTGGTCCCAGTTAAGCAGACCAATGGTATAGCAAGCCAGCTGGGAAGACTCTAACACAGGCACCCCAGATTCCCTGTTCAGCCTGTGCAACTGGGTTGAAAGGCCTAGCCAGTCAGCAAATTGTTAGTATTCTCAAAATGGAAGGCCCCAGCTCAGGGAGCAGGCCTCTAGTGTTCTCAGTGTATAATATCTATGAGTGGGTTCTCCTCTAACACAAGAAACAGAACCCAGATGAGTAAGAAAAGTCAGAGAAAACTTGTGCAGAAAGAAGGCTACATTGAAGGTAAAGATGGGCAAAACACCATCTCTGAAGAAGACAGCATCAAAAGTAACTCTAGAAGGGAATATGATTTGATCTCCAGCACAAAAGTACTTTTAGAAGAGTTCACAAAGGATTTTAAAAATCAAGTAGGGGGGGTGGCTAGGTGACACAGTAGATAGAGCACTAGCCCTGGAGTTAGGAGGACCTGAGTTCAAATCTGACCTCAGACATTTAATAATTACCTAGCTGTGTGACCTTGGGCAAGCCACTTAACCCCATTTGCCTTGCAAAAATCTTTAGAAAAAAAAGAAAGAAAAAATCAAGTAGAAAAAGTGGGAAAATAAATGTAAGAAAAATTCAACATCTTGCAAAAGGAAGTGCAAAAATTAAATGAGGAAAATAAATCCTTTAAAAATACAATCAGACAAATGGGAAAAGAAAAGAGTTTCTTCAGAAATACAACTGGGCAAATGGAAGAAGATAATAGCTTCTTTAAAAATAGACTTGGGGGCAGCTAGGTGGTGCAGTGGATAGAGCACCAGCCCTGGAGTCAGGAGTACCTGAGTTCAAATCCGGCCTCAGACACTTAATATTTACCTAGCTGTGTGGCTTTGGGCAAACCACTTAACCCCACTGCCTTGCAAAAAAAAATAGATTTTACTAAATGGAAAAGGAAATGCAAAAACTAACTAAAGAAAATAATTCCTGGGGCGGCTAGGTGGCACAGGAGATAGAACACCAGCCCTGGAGTCAGGAGTACCTGAGTTCAAATCCAGCCTCAGACACTTAATAATTACCTACCTGTGTGGCCTTGGGCAATCCACTTAACCCCATTGCCTTGCAAAAGCCTAAAAAAAAAAAAATAATAATAATAATAATAATTCCTTGAAGAATAATCCTGGACAAGTAGAGGCTAAAGACTTTATGAAACATCAAGAATCAGTCAATTAAAATTTTTAAAAATTAAAAAAATAGAAGAAAATGTAAAGTACTTCATTAGAAAAACAACTGATCTGGAAAATAGATCTAGAAAAATAATTTAAGAATTGGACTACCTGAAATACATGATCAAAAAAAAGTCTGAACAACATCTTCCAAGGAATCATCACGGAAAATTGCCCTGATATCCTATAATCAGAGGGTAAAATGTGTATTTTGAAAGAAAGTAGTGTCTTAGTGTATTGAAAGAATACACTAATCACTTCCTAAAAGGGATCCAAAAATGAACACACCAAGGTATATTGTAGCTAAATTCCATATTTATCAAATCAAAGAGAAAATACTGCATGCAACCAGGAAGAAACAATTCAAATACTAAGGAGCCACAGGCAGGATTATACAGGATTTGATTGCATCAACATTATAGGATCAAAGAGCCTGGAATATTATATTATATTCTGGAGGGAAAAAGAGCTTGGATTACAACCAACAAAATTGAATATATTTGTTCAGGGGAAAAGATGGAAATTGAATGAAATAGATAACTTTCAAATTTTCCTGATGAAAAAACCAGAGCTGAACAGGAAATTCAATCTTCAAACATGAGACTTAAGAGATACATAAAAAGGTAAACAAGAGAAAAGAAAAACAATATTATTCAACAAGAGTAAACTGGTTACATTCTTACCTGGGAGGATGATACTCAAACTCTTGAAAACTCTATCTCGAGGGAGTATATTTAGACTGTATGGGCATAAGTTGATTTTTTTTGTTTTGTTTTTTGCAAGGCAATGGGCCCAAGTTTACATAACTAAGTAATTATTAAGTGTCTGAGGCTGGATTTGAACTCAGGTCCTCCTGACTTCAGGACTGGTGCTTTATCCACTGTGTCATCTAGCTGCCCCCTCATAAGTTGATTTTAATTTGGATGATTTTTTTTAAATTAAGGCATTAAAAAAAAAGATTATGCTGAGATGGGAGGAAATTACATTACATGAAGAAGCACAAAGGACCTGACACAGAAGAGGGAAAGAAGGGAGAGGATGAGAATTGCTTGAAGCCTACTTCCATTGCATTTAGTTCAAAGAGAGAATAAAATATATATATCTTACCCCTGCAGGGCAAAGCAGGGAATGGGAAGGAGGGACTGATAGAAGGGAAGGAAGGAAGAAAGGAGGGGAAAGAGTAAAAGGGGGAAAGGGGAAAGGGGAAAGAAAAGAGAGGGGAACTGATAGAAGGAAGATGATTAAGGCAGGCCATGTTCAGAAGCAAAGCACTGGTGAAGAGGGATAGGGTGAAAGTAGGAAAAAGGGTAGAAATGGAGGGGAGATAGGATGGAATTAGTATTTATAGCTGTGAATGTGAATGTGAAAACAGAAGTAGATAGCAGAATGGATTAAAAAATCAGGATCCTACGATATGTTGTTTACAAGAAACACATGTGAAGCAGAGTTACACACAGACTAAAGGTAAAAGGCTGGAGCAGAATATATTTTGCTTCAGTTGAAGGGAAAAAAAAGCAGGGTAGCAATCTTTATCTCAGACAAAGGGAAAGTAAAATTAGATTTCATTAAAATGGATAAGGAAGGAAATTACATCTTCCTAAAAGGTCCCATAGACAGTGAAGTAATATCAACACTAAATATATAGGCCCCAAATGGTAGGGCATCCAGGGTCTTAAAGAGGAAGACATAAGCATCAAAACTAAATTAGCGGGGACCTCAACCTCCCTCTCTCAGAATTAGATAAATCTAAGCACAAAATAAACAAGAAGTTGAGGAGGTGAATAGAATTTTAGAAAAGTTGGATTTAATAGACCTCTGGAGAAAATTGAATGGGGATAGACAGGAATATACCTTTTTCTTAGTGGTGCATGGCATCTACACAAAAATTGACCATGTATTAGGTATTAAAAAACCTCACAATCAAATTCAGAAAGGCAGGAATATTAAAGGCATCATTTTCTGATCATGATGCAATAAAATTCACATGTAATAAAGGACCATGGAAAGACAGACTAAAAATTGATTGGAAACTAAATAACCTAATTTTAAAGAATTAGTGAATCAAACAACAAATCTTAGAAATAATTAATAACTTCATTCAAAACAATGATAATAATGAGACAACATACCAAAACTAGAGGGATAAAGCCAAAGCAGCTGTTAGGAGAGATTGTATATCTCTAAATGCTTACATGAATAAAATAGAGAAAGAGGAGATCAATGAATTGGACATGCAAGTAAAAAAATTAGAAAAAGAACAAAGTAAAAATCCCTGATTAAATACCAAATTAGAAATTCTGAAAATCAAAGGAGAGATTAATAAAATTGAAAGTAAGAACTAATAAAACTAAGAGTTGGTTTTATGAAAAAACCTATAAAATAGATAATACTTTAGCTAATTTGATTAAAAAAAGAAAGAAAAGCAAAGTACTAATCTCAAAAATGAAAAGAGTGAATTCACCACCAATGAGGAAGAAATTAAAGTATCCATTCAGAACTATTTTGCACAATTGTATGCCAATAAATCTGACATGATTTGGATGAATACTTACAAAAATATAAATTACCCAGATTAACAGAAGAGGAAAGTATATACTTAACCCCATTTCAGAAAAAGAAATTCAACAGGACATCAATGGACTCCCTAAGGAAAAAATCTCCAGAACCAGATGGATTCACAAGTGAATTCAACCAAACATAGAAAGAACAATTAAACTATTTGAAAAAATAGGTCAAGAAGGAGGTCTGCCAAATTTCTTTTAGACTACAATATGGTGCTGATACCTCACCCAGGAAGAGTCAAATCAGAGAAAGAAAAATTATAGACCAATTTCTCTAATGAATTACTATGCAAAAATTTTAAATAAAATATTAGCAAAGTGATTACAGCAAGTTATCAATAAGATAATAACACTGTGATTAGGTAGAATTAGATTAGGCAATGAGGAAACAAAACTCACTCTTTGCAGATGACATGATGATTTACTTAGAGGAACCTAGAAAATCAACTAAAAAAACTACTTAAAACAATTAGTAACTTTAACAAAGTTGTATGATATAAAATAAATCCACATAAATCATCAGCATTTCTGTGTATTACTAACAAAATAACATCAGTAAGAAATACAATGAGAAATTCTATTTAAAGTAACTAGAGACAACATCAACTACCTGCTAAGACAAACCCAGAAATTATATAAAAACCAATTACAAAGCATTTTTTTAGGCTTTTGCAAGACAATGGGGTTAAGTGGCTTGCCCAAGGCCACACAGCTAGGTAGTTATTAAGTGTCTGAGGCCGAATTTGAACTCAGGTACTCCTGACTCTAAGGGCCGGTGCTCTATCCATTGTGCCACCTAGCCACCCCATACAAAATGCTTTTATACAAATAAAATCAGATCCAAATAATTGAAAAAATGTTAATTACTCATGGGTAGACTGATCTAATATAATAAAAATGGCAAATCTACCTAAATTAATATTATTAATCAGTGCCATGCCATTCAAACTACTAAAAATTTGTTTTATTGATTTAGGGGAAAAAATTCATCTGGAGAAACAAAAGGTCAAGAATATCAAGGGAATTAATGAAAAAAAATGATAAAGAAGTTTGCCTAGCCATATCAGATCTAAAATTATATTATAAAGCAGCAGTCATCAAAACTGTTTTATGCTGGCTTAAAAAATACAATCAGTGGAATACATGAGGTACAAAAGAAATAGTAATAAATGACTACAGTCATCTATTGTTTGATAAACCCCTAAGACACCAGCTTCTGGGATAAGAATTCATTCTTTAGCAAAAACTGCTGGGAAAACTGGAAAATAGTATGGCAAAAACTAAACATAGATGAACATCTCACATCCTATACCAAGATAAGGTTGAAATGGGTACAGGATTTAGACATAAAGCATGATAGCCAGTTAGGAGAACATGGAATAGTTTTATCTGTTGGATTTATAGAATTTATAGATTTATAGAGGAATTTTGACCAAACAAGAGCTAGAGAACATTATAAAATGTGAAAATAATTTTGATTACTCTAAATTAAAACGGTTTTGCACAAATAAAACCAATGCAATGAATATTTAAAGGAATGCAGAAAGGTGGGAAACAATTTTTACAGTTAGTGTTTCTGATAAATAACAATATCCACCTTCCAAGGTTATGAGGACCAAATTAGATGTACATATAAAGTGCTTAAAAAAATGCTTATTCCCTTCCCTTCCCTTCTGATAAGCCTAACACTCTAATCCGAAGGTTGATACATTCTCCCCCAAATCACCTGCCATCCCTATTATTCAACTTTTCAAATAAGGAAAGTGATTGAGTTGCTTCATCTGATAGACTACTTTTGACACTATTGATTTACCTAAGGTTTTATAAAATCCTATTCTTTCCCTTGGTTTGGGTCCCTTTCTATCCAGCTGGAAACTACCCATCAGCTGAAGTTAATTAAACTTTTAATCTAATATTGTTTCCTGATTTGTTGACCTCCAGTTAAACAGATTGAGGAATGGGCAGAATCACTCCCTGGGGGGGGATTTTGGGATCTCTAAATTGAGAAATTACCTAACATGGTGATGAACTTCTAAGGAGGAGAGAAGTGGCCTGGTGGTCTTTTGATGGTGGCAAAAAAGATTTAGACTGGACAGTGAATTTTAGAGGAGCTGAGGAGGTGACTGAATGAAGATGGAAGAGAGAAGGTCTGAAAACAGCAGCTGGGAGTAAAGGATTTGCTAATTCCCCATATTGGCTTAGTGTTGGTGTTGCTCTTATTTTTCATTTCTTCTAGAGAAGGACCAAGGAAAAAGGTGACTTGCAACTGAATTGAAGTTAAGCAACGAAGGACTTTGCAAAGTCTCAGTTTCTCTCCTCCAGAGTCACCTGATTCCAATGGCAAGACATAGATCAGAATGACTGGAGAGGCCTGGGAGTGAAAGAGCAGTCACCTTTAGAGATGATGTCAAGAGTAGGATGTTTTGGAGAAACTGGTTTTCAGTCAGCACCAGAAAGAGAGTTTTAGGATGAATAGGGAGTTCATTAAGAATACAGGAGGAACTAAGTACCACGTTGACTGACAGAGATAGTACTGTGGCCACAGCTGCAGTGAGAACTGAAATGGGGCAAGGACTCATCCTCGAACACAAAATAACCAAACTCCTGCACCATCAAGAGGCCTTCAAGAACAAGTGTCTTGTTTCAAGCAAAGCATGTTATTCTAGCTTCTTAAATGTCTTATACAATTCCTGCTGAGATGCTGTCACTGGCCATTTTTGCCTCAGACTTAAGCAGTAACTTCACTTTCATTTTGATGGATTTTAGTAAGCATAATGTGAATACTGATTAATTATAATTCTTAATTTCTACAGCTTGAATTTAAGTGCTTTAGAAAAAGTTGTCCAATACTCTTAAAATGCAATAAATATTGAAAAGAAAAAGAATACAGGAGGATTCTATAAGGTATAAAAGGATAGGCACTGGTGAAGACCTGATTGAGTTTGGATAGAGAAGACCATGGGGTGACATCAGGAGCAAGGGGTTCTAAAAGCACACAGAAGGCAAAGGTTCAGAAAAGTCTTGTAAGGGGAGATGGGAGGCTCCTCTCCTCTTTCTCTCTCTCTCTCTCTGACCTCTGCCACCAATGACCTGGCTCTATCACCCACTCTCAGGCACACCCACTAGGGTAAGGACCAGGAGATAACCTAAATTCAGGAGACTTTGATCTCCAAAACAGAGGAGGAAGTAGTGATTAGCACTATGCCAGCATATGTCAGCGCTTGAAAAAAAGTCCTGACTGTCCCACCTGAATTATGCCTTTGCATTAAGGTCCATCAATAAATGGGTACTTGACATCAAAACTGGTGACTGTGATGATTAAAAAGATTTGAGAGACATGTTTTATTGGTGATTTAATAATCTGATTAGTAAGACTAATACTTTATTGAATAAAAGCTGGTCATTTGACCATCTCTCTTAGAACAAAGACAATCCTGGTGGAGCTGGCTCACAGTTTAAATTCCCTTCAAAAACAGGTGTTTCAAAGGAGTGGAAATGAACTCTTATTAGTTAATAATACAATAGGAATTAACTATATTAAGATGAGGTGTTGAAAGTAAAGTTATGTCAACCTTTGGACGGAGAAACTATCTCTATACTTCAACTACCCCCAACCTTGGGCTATCCAGACAAAAGGATCTGTCTCTATCAAAGCTTAATTAAATAGAATTGACCTGAGAGTAGAAAGATCTTGTAGGGTAGAGTTAGGTCAGATAGAGAAGTTAATTCAATCTGATTCTAAGTAATGCTCTTCAAGAGACTAAATTTTTTACTTTTTTTTTTTAAAAAATCAGGACTTAAGAAGAAGGGGAGAGGCTCTGGATCTCCCCAAGATGTTGGTTATTAATAATCATTTTCTTATGATGCAATTATTTAGATATGTTTATACACACCTATGTCAAAGTCACAAACATATATAGAGATGGTCATATGCCTATATTTACAAATAAACATATTTATATATATATTTACATACTCATATATGATGACTTACCAATTTTAACATCAGGTACTCATGTATTAATAGTGTGTGTATATATATATATATATATATATATATATATATATATGTTTAAATACACATTATTATGCCATGGTCACATAAATGCAGAAAGACAAGATCATATAGATACAATATTAACAATATCTATATATCTATATAAAGAAGAATATATATATATATATATATATATATATATATATATATATATATATATATGTCATGGTCAACATTGACATTAGGCACCCATATATTCATTATCTATGTGTATGAATGTATATGAAAATGAGTAGAAAAAGAGTACTAAGTATCAGTAACATATAAAATAAGTGTTTCCAAAGGCCAGTGTTGAGAAAAGTGGTTTGCTTTTTTTCTCCTGATTTATAGAAAATCATTTTGAGAGGGAATGTCACACAGTAGCTGTCTGGGAATCCAAGGTCCCAGCTCTGCTATCACCTGGCTATGGGACCTTGAGCAAACTACTTTGAGCCTCCATTCTTTGAGAGTCAGTTTTTTTCATTTGGAAAAATGAGAGAGTGGGACCACATTATCTCAAAAGTCTTTCCAGTTCTAATATTTTTTGATTACTTCTTTGGGCCTAAAATGGTGGAGGGGTGATGAAATTGATTTTCTCCAAGGTCCTTTCTAGATTTAAGATCCTATGCCATTCTATTAAAGAACTGACTTTCCTAAAACTATCATTGCTGAACTGTATTTTTCTTGTGGCTATAACCCTTTTTGAAAAAGTTATTTATTTTTAACATTTTTTTCTTTTTAAATTTTGAGTTCAAAGTTCTTTCCCTTCTTTGTATCCCTCCCCCATCCACTAAGAAGGTAAGCCATATGATATCAATTATAATGTGAAATCAGACAAAACATTTCCATATTAATCATATTTTCAAAAAAGAGAAAGTGAGAAAATTATACTCAATTTGCATTTAGAGTTTATCAGTTGTCATGTTGCCATGTGTCATAAAATTCTGCCACATCTGACTCTCTCTGAAGGTTGATAGAATTTTTTCATCATGAGTTATGGTTATATCCTAATAAAAATGTATATATATAATATACATATACACAAAAATACATATATACATATTAAATATTTGTGTATGTATGTAAAATATATGTATTTATATTTATAAGTATATGTATATTTATACATACTATAAAATGCATGCAGCAATTTTCAATTTCTAAAAACCTTTCTATTCCCCTAATTTTGACCTCATAAGTGATCAGAGTCATGACAGTGTTTTAGTTATAATTAAGTCCCAGGTTCCTCTGTCCCAGCAATATTATTCAAGGTACCTTCAGCAGGGAAAAGATAATCATAATTATTCTACCTTTCTTCCCCCCCCCAAAAAATGTTTAATGCTTCCCTGTTGCCTCTAGGATAAAATACAAAATTTTGAGCCTGATATTTAAAAGCCCTTCAAAAATCTGTAGATTCAAAAACCTGTAATTCTACCTTTACCATATCATTCTCTTTCAAACACCTTCCAAATTGGCTTGATTGACTGTCCCCCACAAATGGGACCTCATCTCCCCAATTTTGGAAGTAGTTTCCTGCATCTAACCTCTATTACAATCGGGTACTTCCTATATGAGATCTTCTTTGATCCCTCTTTTGTCCTCTCCTCCCACCCCATTTGTTAGCTCTCATTCCCTCTTTTTTTTTAAAAAAAAAAGTGTGAAATAAAGCTTCATTTGCCAAAAAAAAATACAAGGGGATGCCTAGCTTCCTATTGACAGAATGATTCAGTGACACATACTTATATATTGAGTTCTGATAGTGCATGATATTCAATAGTTGGTAATCTTATATTCCAGCTCCTAATTTCAGTAACTGTTCCAAGTGGAACAAGACCTTTCCTTACATAAGTTTCTTTTCATCTCAGTTCCAAAAAGAGTTAGCCACCAGGAGAGAGTGTTGTCATGTTGCCATGGGTCAGATAGCCATAACTTAGTATTTAATTGCCTTACAATGTATCCTGGCCCTTAAAATCGCCAGGTAATAAAAAGCAGAGATGCTGTTATGCAACCATTCTTTCCTTGACTTGGCTCAGCTCTGGTTAGTATTCCTCTAATGAATGAAATATTGGTAGGATAAGAAATGTCCTAAAGAAGACAAAGTCCCCTATGATCAACAGGGCTGTGATGACTCAGAGAATGACATAAGATTCATGTTGTCCATTATATGATAGTCTGAGACCCACAGCATCATCTACTCACTACTTCTTGAAAATATTTTGTGTGACTTTGAATGTATTTGTATTTAGAGGCAGCACAACACAGTCATTAGAAAGATGGCCTTGCAGTTAAGCAGATCTGGTTTTGCCTCACTTCTGATACATCCAACTGTGTAATCATGAGCAAATCACTCAACCTCTTGATATACCAATCAACCAGGACCACAATTTAAGAAAAAGGCAGTGATTTACAGGAAGCTCCTCCCCTTGGGAGTCCATATACCAGTTAAATCACAGATTTGATCAGAGTCAACAACAAAAAACAAAAAACCCCCTAAAACTGTTTGCTGATTTGAATACATATTATATCCCCATCCACCTGAGTAGGACATTAAGAGTTCTTTGAAGGAAGAGATTATTTTCATTTTTTTCTTTGAATCTCTAGTACTAACATAATGCCTGCTGATATGGTCCCATCCTTCTTCCATCCCCCTCTTCCAAATTACCTCACTATTAATAAAGACTAGAGAAGAGAAGGCAAAAACTCACCATTGTTGGCTCAAACTCAAGCGTGATTGCTCCCAGGGCATTTTCTAATATCCCCTTTCTGGAGACATCCATGACCAGGATCTCTGTGGGCTCACTAATCTTACGTATATCCCACCACATGACCTAAGAAAAAATGTTCAAGAATCAAAGACATTGTTGCCATGGCTCTTAGTTTTTCATCAATGAACAGAAACTGTTTATAACTCTCTGCTAAGTCTTCTGGGGGCTATGAAGCATGAGTATCATCCTCCTCTCAAGGGCCTTATTATCCAAATGGAAAGCAAGTCATAAAATAGACTGGAAGATATGGACACCAGATTTTAGCTAGGACCTTGATAGTATAAAAAGAATGCAGAGATTGAATTCAATGTGGAGGAGCAAGAGGACTTGCAAGAGAGTCAGGAAGTCCTGGGATCAAATCACACCTCAGACACTTCTTACATCTTGGACAAGTCATTTAACCTCTCTGTGCCTCAGTTTCCTCATCAATAAAATGAAGGGAGTTGGACACTCACTGACTTTTAAGGCACCTTTCAACTCTAAATCAATTATCCTAAGATTCTCAGATCAGTTAAAGGAACCGAAGAAAAAATTATTTAAGAGGGATATCATAGCTTCCTTCAAGTACTTGAAGGGCAGTCCTTGAAAGTAGAGACTGTATTTTGCCTTTCTTTGAAATCCTAGTGCTTAGCCCACTGCCCAGCTCAGAGTAGGCACTTACTATTTAACTTATTTAGCCTATCATTTAGTCCACTGATTGACTTTTAGAGAAGTAGAATCTAACTTCTATTAAGAATAGTAATGAGTTAGGGGTGATGCAGGCATTCCAGCTGAGGGTTTAGGTTTTTGAAGGAAGGCAGGGGAAGAAACAAAAAGAGATATCCTTTGAGAAGGGAAAAAGGTAAGGGGGGGTGGCTAGGTGGCATAGTGGATAGAGCACTGGTCCTGGAGTCAGGAGTACCTGAGTTCAAATCCGGCCACAGACACTTAGTAATTACCTAGCTGTGTGGCCTTGGGCAAGCCACTTAAACCCATTGCCTTGCAAAAACTTAAAAAAAAAAAGGTAAGAAAACACATGTCCTGTTTGGAGATAGCAAATAGTTTTGGTGAGAGTGGAGATTTATCTAACACAGTGGAAAAAGATGAAAAAATATAAAGAAAGGGGAAAACTGTGAAATAAAAGTGAAGAAAGCAAACAAAAAAGAAAGCAATTATTTAAATGAGTGCTACACAAAGAGGGAAGGATTATAGAATCTTAGAAATCATCTAGTTGTATCTCCTCATTTTATAGATGGGGATTCTAAGGTCCAAAGAAAAGTAATGATTTTCCCAGAGAACCATAGTAAGTAGTTAAACTTGGATAGCTACCCTAGCCTGAAGAACTACGAATTCAGTACTCTGTTCACTATACCATGGTTAAAGAGTGGAAAAGAATAATAAGTTGTTACAGGTTTTTAAAAGTTAGTTGTAATGCAAGGATGCATTGGACCCAGCTTTTACCAGTTTTGGAAAGTCAAATTTTCAGCATGAGCATTTACCCCTGAGAAATTGGCACTGTTTTGTTGATTCTCTAGACTTAAGAAAGTAAGGCTGTAGGGAAAAAATGTTAATAATGCAGGTGAAACTTAAAAGTGTGTTGTCTGTACATCTTAAATCCTTTTTTGGAGACCAGTTAAATATTTATCAAAATATCATTGGTTCTGAGTGTAAATTTAAATGATTTTGCTACTGGTGAAGTTCAAGGAGAGTGCTAAAAGAATGGAAGGAAAAGGAAGAAGAAATGAAAGAAAGAAAAAAGAAAAAGGGCAAGAAGGAAAAGGGGAGAAAGGAGAGAGAGAGAGAGAGAGAGAGAGAGAGAGAGAGAGAGAGAGAGAGAGAGAGAGAGAGAGAGAGAGAGAGAAAGGAAGAAAGGAAGAAAAGAATGAAAGGTTCACATTGAGAGGTTACAGAGACAAAGTAGGAAAGGTAGGCTAAAACCAAATCATGATAGGTTAAGAAGTTTGGATTGTATTTAATTGGAAGGCAATAATGATTACAAAGGATTTCTGAAAAAAAATTCATGTGATAGTCTCTGAAAAGAAACCTTCTTTATGGGTGATTTCAACTGGCATTTTAATGTCCTGGTTACAAGACAGGAAGAGAGGGGCGCTAGCTGGCCAATCTCTGCTGAAAACAGCTCCTTCCCCTTCATTCCATTCCCAGTACTGATTTTTTATTGGTTGTTACTGTTGTCTTTCATTCTCAAAGAGAACCATGATGTCAGGAAGGTGTTTGCATGACTTATAAGTGAATTGGATTTAAATGAATGAGAACTGTGCAAAGTGTTGAAAGTTAGGTTATTCAGTATCTCAGTGTTTCCAAACCTGTTTATTTTTTACTAATACCTACTCTTTAAAATTTTAATTGATATTGATATTTTATTTTTCCAGTTACATGTTATAAATGTTTTTTAACATTCATTCACTTGTATATTTATAAGTTACATAATTTCCTTCTACCCTTCTTTCCCAACCCCCTCCCTGTAGCAGTGAATAGTCCAATGAACATTGTTCATATACATTTTTTTTTTGGATTTTTGCAAGGCAATGGTGTTAAGTGGGTTGCCCAAGGCCACACAGCTAGGTAATTATTAAGTGTCTGAAGCCGGATTTGAACTCAGGTACTCCTGACTCCAGGGCTGGTGCTCTATCCACTGTACCACCTAGCCACCCCCATATACATTTGTTTTTAGCATGTTTACATATTATTCCTTTTTCTGAATGAAGAATTAGAACTTAGGGAAAAGAAAGAAAACCATGGGATAGGAAGGAAAAACATAAGAGAAATTTTAAAAAAGTGAACATAATGTTCATTCAGATTCTGAAGGGTTTCTTTTTTGCTTGTTTTATTCTGTTTTTTTCTTCTGGATGTGGATAGCATTGTTCACAACAGGTTTCCCAGGGATTGTCCTAGATCTCTGAACTGCTGAGTGGAGCTACATCCATCAAAGTTGATCAACTCACAATATTGTTATTGTATATAAAGTTTTCTTGGTTCTGCTCCCTTTGCTCAGCATCAGTTTCTGTAATATTTTTCCATGCCTCTCTAGAATCTGACCATTCATGGTTTTTTAATAGAACAATAGTACTCCATACCTTTAACCTGTGTTTCTTGTAAACTACACATTGGAGGTTTATGGTTTTAATCCATTATGCTATCCACTACCATTTTATGGGAGACTTCATCTCATTCACATTTACAGTTAAGATTATTAAATCATTATTTTTCTCCATGTTATCATTCCCCATTTGCACTTTTCTCTTTTCTTTCCTTTCATGCCTTCTCATCAAAGCTTTGCTCCCTTTCCCCTTTAACTTGTCTTTTAAAAAAATTTTTAAGGTATTTTTGCAAGGTAAATGGGGTTAAGTGGTTTGCCCAAGGCTACACAGCTACATAATTATTAAGTGTCTGAGGCCAGATTTGAACTCAGATATTCCTGACTCCAGGGCCAGTGCTCTATTCACTGTGCCACCTAGCCACCCTGTCTTTTAAATTTTGACTTAAGAGTTTACTTTCATTTATAGCTTTTATCAGATCCTTCTTTCCCTTTCTTTGTCCTCCCCCTTCCCCCACCTCCCTGTAGGGTAGAATAGATTTTTAAACCCAATTGGAAATGTTTATTATTCCCTCCCTGGATCAGATTTATTGAATAGGATTTACTCAGTGTTTACAGCCTCCTTTCTTTCCCTCTATTTATAATAGGTCTCTGTGCTACTTTACCTGCAGTTATTTATCTACTAATGTCTAAGTTTCTCCTAGTATAATCCTTATTTTATGTTTTTATTGTTTTAACTCTGTTTTTTACTTACATCACCTTTGTCAAAATATACTCTTCTTATCTCACCTGATTGATAAGCTCAAAGAAATAGCAAAGTACAATCAGTCAAAACGGATTGCTTGATTGACTGATAAGTAGCATTGTCTCATAGTTACTAAGTATCCCTCTTCTGTCTCATTAGAAATACACATCTTAAGAGTCATGAATCACAGGATACAGTTAGGTGACTCAGTGGATAGAGCACCTGCCCTTGAAGTCAGGAGTACCTGAGTTCAAATTTGGCCTCAGACACTTAATAATTACCTAGATATATGACCTTGGGCAAGTCACTTAACACCAGTGCCTTAAATAATAAATAAATAAAATAAATAAGAGTCATGTATAACATCAAATTATAATCACTTTATGCCCTAGCCCCTTTTCAAGTACCATCCATGGTCACACAATCCTCATGAGCATCATGCAAAACCAAATCATTTCATGACCATTTGTACCTCCCCCTATTCAATTATACTTCTTCCAATTGTAGCCAAAGTTTCCAGCAAATCGTATCTCTTCAAAATGTTTTCATGTCCAGTCCTCTAAATATACTCTCTCCCTCCATCTCTGTAGAACTCTAAACACAACTCTCCAGCAACCCTCCTCAACCAAACATTCTCTCTCACTGTCTCTTTTTTGGGGTTTTTTTTTGGGGGGGTTAGGTTTTTGCAAGGTAAATGGGGTTAAGTGGCTTGCCCAAGACCACACAGCTAGGTAATTATTAAGTGTCTGAGGCCAGATTTGAACCCAGCTACTCCTGACTCCAGGGCTGGTGCTCTATCCACTGCGCCACCTAGCTGCCCCTCACTGTCTCTTTAGAACCCCAGCCATGGTACTAAAACTTTCTTAACTAAAGTTTGGATTAAGATAAAATCACTTCCTTCTAAGTAGAATCCTACCTTCTGCCCCAATTTTGCTATAAACCTTTAAGTATCTAATAAAGTAAAGTCATTTCTGATTTAATTATTTATAGTGCTTCTGAGACACCTTGCAGGTCTCACTTAACAACTTTAGCATTGAATATAAGGCATGGAAGACACTGGCACAGGACTATCCAGCAGAGGGTGCCCTCATCAGTGAATGTACTGAATTCAATGAGCAAGGCAGAATTAAAGTAGCTCAAAGGAAAGATGAGATGTGTAAGTTTAGAATAAATACCCCAAGAGTTTATCTGGACTATTTGTGCCTGACCTGTGGTAGAGTATTCTGAGCTTGTAATTAAATCTGCCACAACTGGATGCATTGTAATTTGTCTCAAACATAGTGATATCATTTTGGACTTCTTTGATAATGAAGGACAAGAACCAACCATTCTCATATCCTCTAAGTACAATCTTTTCAACTATATTCAAACCTTTAACTATCCTAAGAGAAATAAAATTCAAGAGTTACAAGTATTATCTTCCTTGTAAGGCTGTATACAATTTAATATTCTTGACTAACATTTGGTTTTTTCCCCCTTTCTGTTTATCTTATTATGCATCTCTTAAGTTTTGTATTCAAAGATTGAATTCTATTTAGTTCTGGTCTTTTTATCAGGAAATTTTGGAAATCCTCTATTTCACTGAGCATATATTTTTCCCCCGATAGAATATATTGAACTTTGTAGGATAGTAAATTCTTGGTTGTAATTCAAGGTCCTTTGCCTTCTGAAATATTATATTCCAGGCCCTCTGATCCTTTTAATGTTTTAGTTAACAAATCCTGTGTAATTCTAATTGTGCTTCCTTTATATTTAAATTGCTTCTTTTTGACTGCTTGCAGTATTTACTCCTTTGAGAATTCTAGAATTTGGATGATAGTCCTTGGAGTTTTTATCCTGGGGTCTCTTTCTGGAGATGTTCTATGTGTTCTTTCAAGTTCTTGTATATTTAGATAGTTTTCCCTGCTAATTTCCTGAAAGGTATTTTCCAGGTTTTTTTTAATCTAGGTTTTCTAGTAGATCAATAATTCATAAATTATCTCTCTTGGATCTAATTTCCAAGTCATTTCTCTTTTCCAAAAGGTACTTTACATTTTCTTCAAATTTTTCAGCCTTTTGACTTTGTTTGAGGGAATCTTCATGTCTTATAGATTCATTAGTTTCTATTTGTCCAATTCAAATTTTTGGAATTTAATTTTCATCAGTTAGCATTTGTGCTTCCTTTTCCAGTTGGTTAATTTTACTTTCTACTGAGCTGTGTTCTCTTTCTCATTGGTCAATTTGAGTTTAAGATGAGTTGCATTCCTTTTCTAGTTGGCCAATTTTATTTTTTTGAAGAGTTACATTCTTTTTTTTTTAAGATTTTCTAAGGTAATGGGGTTAAGTGGCTTGCCAAAGGCCACACGGCTAGGTAATTATTAAGTGTCTGAGGCCAGATTTGAACTCAGGTACTCCTGACTCCAAGGCCAGTACTCTATCCACTGTGCCACCTAGCCACCCCTTACATTCTTTTTCTAATTGTTTATTTTTAGTTTTAAAGGAGTTGGTTTTTTGGGTCAATTTTTCATAATTTTCCTGCATGGTTCTCATTTCTTTTTTTCTGTTTTTCTCCTTCCTCTCTTCTTTGATTTTTAATTTTTCAAAGCTCTTTATGAGGTTTTGGATCTCAGTCCAATTCATAAACTCCTTTGATATTTTCCACATAGGTAATTTGTCACTGTTTTATTCTTCTGAGGTGGCATTTTTATCATTTCTATTTGCACAGTAACTTTCTATAGTTAGAGCTCTTTTAGTTTTTTGATTATCTGTGCTCTACCCCTGGGGTATAGGGAGTATAGACCCAAACTTATCACTTTCCAAGATATTGCTTATACAGAGGTTTGTTTCCTACTTTATGTCCAGGTTTTGCCTATGCAGTGGTTTGTCTCCAACTCATTTCTGTCTTTTGCTCCAGTGTTCCTAGGGTTTAGACTATTTCTGTAGTTGGGACCCTCCCTGCTGGCTAGCTATCTAGCTGCTGGGACCTGGGCTGCACCAAGGCTAAAAATTTCCCACTGGTTTTCCCATTTTCCTTCCTAGCTGGGTTTTACTTTCCCTTTTCCCCTGAAGGGACAGACCTTCACTGAAGATCCTCCATGAGGTATACAGTTGAAAACTTGTTTCAATCTTTTTTTTTGTGGGATCTGTAGCTTTAATGTCACACAGAGGCTTCATTTAGTGTTGTATAGGGAAAAGCTCTGGAATCATGCTAGCTTCAGGCTGGTATCTTGGCTCTGTCCTGGAAGTCTCAGTATACCTACTCTAAGACCTATAAATTGCTTAGGAAGGAACTGAGATGCAAGGGTCCAACCTCTTTTGCTGAGGTGGACTTAGCTGGATTGTCTTAAAAATATAATAATAAACAAATAAATAAATAAAATTCTAAAAAAAAAGACAAAAATTGTCCCCACCTTGAAGTCAAGATTGATCTTGCCAAGACTTATCATTAATGATCAGCCCATCAACATTGCTATCGTAATATACTTATAATAAATCCTTTTAATTTTCTTTGAGTTTTATGAGTGCCCAGAGTCCTGATTTAATCTGGGTGAAAAGCTCAAATGAAGAATTTTCCTTTCTACACTAAGAATCACAGCATTTAAAAACTTAGAGATGAATGGGTCCAATGCACGCATTTTACAGGTAATTCAATAAACATCTATTGCCCCACTATGTGCCTAACTCTGTGGATGCAAAAAGAGACAAAAGACAGTCCTTACTCTCAAGGAAATTACAATTTAAAGATAAAAACAGTGAGGCATCAACAGGTAGACTGACTTGCTCAGGGTCACATAGACAGGTAAGCAGCAGAGACAAAATCTGAAATAGAATCTTTTAATTGCATATCACTCTCTGCACTGAATCACAAGCAAGACCTATATCAGACTGATGTTCTTTAAGTCTTCTAGGGTCTCATGATTTTATAAGTTGCCCTGGTTCGGTTTTGTCCAGTCTTAAACATTAAGGAAGGTGCACCTTAAATGTGACTTATTTTACTCTACCTGCACCCCACCCTTTTTTTCCCTCTTACCTGTCCATCAGTGGAGGCTGAAAAACATTCTGTGCCAGTCTTCGACTGCAGCCAGAGGGCACCAAACACGGGATCCCTGTGGCTGAACTCAATGGTGGACAGCTCGGCCACTAGGCTGCCCTTCCTAGTGTCCCAGCAGGCTGGGGGCATTGTGGGGGGAGGAAGAGAGGAAAGAAGAGAAAAAACCGTTTAGAGAGGGGATGAATTTGGAGAGTAGAATTGGAGGGGGCACAGGTCAGAAACTTACAGAGGTTTCAATTAATAGATGAGAGAGAGATTGTGTGTGTGTGTGTGTGTGTGTGTGTGTGTGTGTGTGTGTGTGTGTGTGAGAGAGAGAGCGAGAGAGAGAGAGAGAGAGAGAGAGAGAGAGAGAGAGAGAGAGAGAGAGAGAGAGAATGGGAGAGAGGGAGGTCTGGGGTGGATTATACTTGCTTCCTGGTCCCTAGCAACTGTGTGACCCTGGGGCAAGGAAGTTCCACTCCAAGCCATGACCTTCAAGGACTTTAAAGTAAATTCCAGATGAATTGTTATCTACATTGCTGAAAAGTGTTTCCACTTTGGGAATTCCTCCAAACCATTGAAATGACAGGTCTGAAAAAAGGGGAAAGGATTTACTTGTTCAAAAATATTGAGCAGCTCTTCATATGATGGCAAAGAATTGGAAATTGAGGGGATACCCATCAATTGGCAAATGATGGAACAAGTTTTAGTTTATGAATGTAAAGAAATACTAGAAATGATGAATAGGATGACTTCAGAAAAAGCCTGGAAATACTTACATGAACTAATGCAAAATCCAATAAGAGAACCTCAGAGGACATTGAGAAATCAATCATAAAAAGACATCTCTGATCCAACTCTTACCTAAAAACCTGAATCCCATACTACATATCCCAAAACTGGCCATCTAGCACTCAAGGAATACATTAATTCTTAAAATAGCATTCAATTTGTGAGCAGCTTTTTAAGCCATAGAATCAGTTTTAGGACTAGAAGGGACCTTAAAAATCATCAAGTCCAATTCCCTAAGTTTACAAATGAGGAAACTGAGGGTCAGAAATAAATATGTCATCAGTATTTGGATTCAACTGATAGCTATGTGGTATACTAAAGAGAGAACAGAGCTTAGAAGTCAGGAAGACCCCCTTCCCAAATTCAAAACTCATTTCAGACACTTACTAGCTGTGTGAACCAGAAAAGTCACTTAACTTATCTGTAAAATGAACTGGAGAAGGAAATGACAAACCACTATAGTATCTTTGCCAAGAAAATCCTAATTGGGGTCGTCCATGACTTGAAATGACTGAAATGACTGAATATCAATTTCTTTTTCTTTTTTTTTTTTTCTTTGGTTTTTGCAAGGCAATAGGGTTAAGTGGCTTGCCCAAGGCCACACAGCTAAGTAATTATTAAGTGTCTGAGACCAGATTTGAACCCAGGTACTCCTGACTTCAGGGCTGGTGCTTTATCCACTGTGCCACCTAGCCACCCCTGAATACCAATTTCTGACTCCAGATCCAGAGCTTTAAAATTATCTCAAATTTTAAAACTCTCAAAATTTCTTGAAGTCAGTGTGACAAATTCTGCCTTGTTAAGTACAACATTTTCTATTTTTGTATTAAATTAGAAATGAACTCTTTTTCCTTTTTATTTCCTCATTCAAAGCCAGTCCCTGTAGATCAGTTAAGATATTATTGAGGTTGCCCTCCTCCAAGCATATGCTTTGCAATCTTGGACAGGACCACACTCATTTAGAAGACCCTCTAACAAATGGAATCTAACATAGATGAATTCTTGCCTCTGTCCTTGAAATCCTTCATTAGAATTTCAGGGGACCCAGCTTATAAGGAGAAAAACCAACCAGAGTGGTCTAGGAGGAAATGGATCCAGAGATCAAGTCAGTTCTCAACAAGAGGAGCTGGACCATCTCCTCATTAATATGCCCATTGCCTCATTAACTGTTGTTTGCCAACCAGGACTGATTTTCACGTATCAAGGGTATCCTTCTTTTCCAAAAGTATTTAAGCATTCAGCAATCTACATAGCTTTGTCTTTGATTACTGAGATAAGACCAATGACAATCAATTTATTTGCTAGCTTAATTAATAAATTGATTAATAACTATCCAGAAACTCTGTCTCTCACACTTTTCTTTCTTCTCATACCTTTGAATCCAAAGAGAACAAATTTAATTTTCTTTTTGCTTTGTAACAAGATTGTGGAACAGGCTCATATTTTTCTTCCTAGTGAGTTATGTAGAATATATACAATTATTTTTTCCTTGCTTCTAATATGCCATGTGAATTTTTTCTTTTTTCTTTTCGCCCCAGGGGAGAAGGTGGAGGTGGGTACCTACTTCCAGTCACGAAGAGGGTCTTACATTGTGTGATGTTGAAGAATCTCTCCTGGCTGCTGCACTAAAGGAATTGATGACTCAGAAGATCTTTTAAAAAGAGCTTATAGCTCCAGGTTGGGGTGACTCAGTTTTTCCTCTCTAAATAAGATGAGGTTCAGAGAGATGTGAGGAAGAACAGATGCTTCTCTATCATGATGATCTTTCCCTTGTGGCAGCTAGGGGGCCACAGGGTGCCTGAACAGTCTCCTAGCTGCCTCTACTCTTTATTCTGAGACAGGAAGCATCCAGGGGGATCTTGAGAGTTTCCAAAGGTCTGCAGTTCACCATAGTCCATCAGAAAAGCAACAACAGAAGTATCTGCTGGCATGGAATCTATGTCATCCATTGGAATAGCAGTGACTGACAGTGGGGAAGTTTCCACATCATAGAGTTGGCCCACTGCCAAGAGAGAGGCCAAGAAAAGAAGTGCCAGGAGTGACTGAATGGTGAAAATGTCCAGTGAAATGTGTAATGCCTAATTGGAAGTATTGCACAATTGCTTTATGTTCTGATAAGGCTCAAACCATTCTGTTAATGTCCTCTGTCATTCTTTTATGTTTAACATTTCTCTCTATGCAGGCATAATTCCCTATCTATAGTGTACATTGAAGGCAACTTTTCCTATTCCTCCTATACTGCAGACAAAAAAAACACTGTCCTTGGGATGTCAAGATTGAGGTTTAATGGGCCAAGAATGAAAATAAAGGGAACCTTATTGCCATAACTGAAGGTCAGACTTCCCTTTGTAATGGGCTGGTTTACACCTAAATACTTGAGTAGAATTGAGAAGAGTGAAGATGCCAGCATCATCTCTGCCCTTTCACTCTGAGCTTCAGTATGCCTGTGCTGTATGTACCTTTCAACATTTAGATATGGCTATCATGTATCGCTATAAAATCTCTTTTCCTAGCTAACCATTCCAGTTCCCTCAACCTCTTGGTCACAATCCTTTGGACATGTTGTACCTCATCCATGCTTTTCCTAGGATCCAGAACTGAGCATCATACTCCAGATGATGCTAGACCAGGGCAGGGTGCAAGTTGATTCTCATCTCCCTCGTTCTAGACACTGTGCCTTAATTAATGCCTCCTATGAGCAAATTAGTATTTCTGTCTCCTGTCATGTGACTCATATTGAGCTGGCAGTTTACTGAGTCTCCCAGATCCTTTTCATATGAATTCATGTTGAGACATGGCTGTTCCATCCAGTGCTTGTGAAGTTGACTTTTTCTTTTTTAAACTAAGCATCCAAATTTTGTTCCATCTTGTTAAGATATTTTGGGATCTTAATTCTGGCACTAGCTATTCCTACAAGTTTCCTGCAGTCTTCAAACATGACCAGTATGCAAGCTACTTATTAGCTGTGTGACTCTGTAGAAATCACTTAGCTCTGTTTGCCTCAATTTCCTTGTCTATAAAATGAACTGGAGAAAGAAATGGCAGATCACTCTAGTATCTTTGCCAAGAAAATCCCAAATAGGATCACATAGAGTCAGACATGATTGAAAAAAATGACTGAAAATTCCAATTATATGTCTAAGTTAGGTGGCAGAGTGGACCCAGAAATGGATTTGGAATAGAAAGGCCTTAGATCAAATCCTGCCTCATATAAACTTACTAGCCATGTATTGCTGGGCTGAGACTCTCAGTCTTTTTCCTAAACTATAAAATTAGGATAAATTAGTACTACTTATTTTACAGGGATGTTGTGAGGATCAAATGAGATAAACATAAATAGAAAGTGCTTTTGCAAGCCTTGAATAAGAGCCATGAATAAGAATCTACAGAGACAATGCACTAGAGTGTTATGGTGGATTGTTCAAGGATGATGAAGGATTTCATGGTGTAACTGAATGGAGCACTGAGTTGGAAGTAAGGACAATTGGCATGGCACAGTGTTTCAGGAGTCAGAACTTAGGTTTAAAATCTGGCTCTGCTACTTACTGAGTGACCATGGCAAATTCACAACTATCCCTTGGTCTCAATATCCTATTTGTAAAATTAGGGAATTGGATTAAATGACCTTTACAATAGTATAATCTTTGTTCTTAATTCTAACTCTTTTGCTGATAAGCTGTATGACCTTGGTAAATTACCTAACCTCTCCAAGTTTCAGTATCCCCTCTTTAAAATGATACTTTATGCCCTTTCCTGGTATAACATATAATGTTTCTCTTTTATGTTCTTTCCATTTTCAAAGCAGGATTACATTCAGAACAATCCAAGGAAATTATTTCTTTACATTCCTCTTTGAAAATCTCTGGAGAAGCAGAATCTATGATTTCTTTTGATTAAGATTCAGTGCCTCAGAAACCTGATACGAAATTTTCCTTAATGAATGAATAATAACCTAGGGCTAGCTAGGTGGCACAGTGGATAGCACACTGGTCCTGGGTCAGGAGCACCTGAATTCAAATCTGGCCTCAGACACTTAATTGCCAAGCTGTGTGATCTTAGGCAAGTCACTTAAGCTCACTGCCCTAAATAAATTCAAAAGAAAAATGAATACTAACCTCTAGTTATATAAAATTTGCACCCTCCTCCCCTGGACAATTTGCAAGTTATTGATGTTGTTGTCATTGTTTTTTGTTTTCAAAGAGGACCAATGACATCACAAAGTGGTTTTGACTTCTTGTGGGAATTGGATTTAAGTGAGGCAGAATTACACAGTCATCAGCTTCTTTCTCTATTTCAGAGTCATCAAAGTCCAGTGGCAAGACAAAAGTCAAGATTGCTGGCCCAGGATGCAGCAGATAACCCTGGCATCTTCAATGTCTGACCAAGCTCAATGAACTCCTGTAACTTCAAGTCTTAGAAAATTAAGAAATTAAAAGACTTGTTCATGGCAATATAGTTAGGGTCAGAAGTGGAATTTGAACTCAGACCTTCCTAACACAAAATCCAGCAATCTATCTATGACACAGATATTACTGCCACCACCACCCCCTTTAAGTTAGAGAGACAGGGTTATAGAGAGGTTGTTGATGTTTGTTCTTCATTTTTTTGTTTGTTTTTTGCAAGGTAATGGAGTTAAGTGACTTGCCCAAGGTCACATGGCTAGGTTATTATTATTAAGTGTCTGAGGCCAGATTTGAACTCAGGTCCTCCTGACTCTAGGGTTGGTGCTTTATCCAATTTACTACCTAGCTATCCCTCCCCACCCTGTTTTTGCAAGGCAATGGGGTTAAGTGACTTGCCCTAGGTCACACAACTAGGTGTCAATACAGTCTGAAGCTGTATTTGAACTCACATCCTCCTGACTGCCAGGGTTGGTACACTATCCACTGAGCCATCTAACTGCCCTGCACTGTCCTCTTTAACTGGCTCAGATTTAGAGTTAGAAAGGACCTGTTCATTAAGCCCAACCTTCACTCAACATCTGAGTGAAGCTTGAAGAATTTCCATTACTTGCTAAGAATAACTACTATATATCATTAACTATGTACCAAGAGCTTACAACTGTTCTTATTTGACCCTCACAACAGTCCTGGGAAGGAAGTTTTAGTAGTCCCATTTTCAGTTAAGGAAATTTAGGCAATGATTCCGGGAACATTCTATTCACTGTCATCTAGCTCTTGATGATAATTTTGGTGACTCCATTCCATCACCTTATCTACTAAGTCATGTTGCCTTTCAAAATGAGGAAATCATCTTTACTCTCAATGCAAAGACTTGCCTTCTCCCAGAATGGAAAACAGGGTCTTTTGGACAACTTCCTCTGGTTCAATCCCCTGAGTTAAGATGACTATTCAGTACATTTTCCAAGTCTTCATCTATTCAGGGTAGGCTATAATTAGACTATGGTCTTTTGCTCAATAATCACCAAGCTAATCCAGAGTTCAAGGTTCTTCACTTTTTTAATACTCTGAAGTTATCTTGTAGGTCCAAGAAAAATAAGCCATTGGAAGAAATGAACTGAGGCAATCTAAACCATGAACAAATCTAATGTTTGGATGGTAGGGAAAATTGCTTTTCTAGTCTTTTCATATGCAAATCAGCTACTCAAAACCTCTAAGCTTTTCTTCCTGCAAATGAGCCTACTTCAAATTATGTTCTTGACAAGGTATGTACATATGTGGGTCTTCGTTTGAAAAAGATCTTGTTGTAATTTAGGCTTTAGTTGTGGACCTTTTTATCCATGGGGTTTTCTTGCAATAATAATGGAGTGGTTTTTGTCATTTCATTCTCCAGTGGATTAGACAAGCAGAGCTAAGAGACTTACTCAGGGACTCATAACTGATCAAATTTGAACTCTAGAAGATGAGTCTCATTGACTTCAGACTCTGCACATTATTCACAGCATCACCTAGATGCCAGTCTCTGAGGTCAAATTTGAATTTAGATCTTTCTCACTTCCAGGCCTTGTGCTCTCCCCCTTGAGTCACCTAGCTGCCTTCACCTCTTTAGTTGTTCGTTAGTTTTTCATAACCCCATTTGGGGTTTTCTTGGCAAAAGACACTAGAGTGGATTGCCATTTCCTTCTCAAGCTCATTTTACAGATGAAGAACTGAGGCAAACAGTGACTTGCCCTACAGCTAGTGAGTGTCTGAGGCCAGATATGAATCTAGGTTTTCTAACTCCTTGGCTGCCTCTGCCTCCACCTCTACTCTATTGCAACAGGAATGAGAGAATATCCTATCTTTATCTCTAATTTGCTGCTTAGGACCAGCAAAATGCTGATTTTTGAAAGAGGCATTTTTACTGACCTAAATCTTGTCCCTGATCCTGTCTCCCAATGCCACTTCTATGGAAACACTTCACGATATTCTACATAATCATGGGTGATTAATTAAGTTACTTTCTCTCAAGTTTTACCTTGAGGAAAAAATACACTTAATCTGTCTTTCCTAGCAATAGCAAAGTTTATTCTTAGGATTTTGAGTTGGGGGGGGTGGCTAGGTGGCACAGTAGATAGAGCACTGGCCCTGGAGTCAGGAGTACCTGAGTTCAAATCCAACTTCAGACACTTAATAATTACCTAGCTGTGTGGCCTTGGACAAACCACTTAACCCGATTGCCTTGCAAAAACTAAAAACTGAAAAAAAAAAAGGATTTAGAGTTGGGAGGGATCACCTAGTCCAACTCCATCATTTCACAGATAAGGAAATGAAAATTAAAAAGACAGAACACAGGGCCTGAAGATTAGGAAGACCTGAATTCAAATTAGACCTCAGATACTTAGCTGTGTGACCCTAGGCAATTAATTCACTTCACTCTACTTGCCTCAGTTTCCTCATCTGTAAAATGGCCTCTAGAAAAAAATGCCAAACCACTTTGGTATCTTTGTCAAGAAATTTCCAAACGGGATTGAGAAAATTTGGACACAACTGAAAAGACTCAATAACAACAATAACATGGTCACACATAGTATAAACTGAGGAGCAAGGATTTGAACCTAGGTTGCTCAGGAAAAATACAACCCTCTTCTCACTCAACTAGGACTTTAAACAAAAGTTTCTTTTTTCTTTTTTTCCCATTCAGAGCTATTCCAAAGAGGCTCAACCACTAGCATTGATAGTTTTAGATATTCTCTAAAATAAAAGGAAGAGTTAATTAATAAAATAAACAAACCAAGACTTAAAAGTAGATAAATCATAGTAAATGACTAAATTAGCCGATGAGGTAATCAGACAGGGGAAGTTTTAACAAGGCAGTGAAATTTTCCATGGATCCTGGTGGGTTCTTTGCTGCGCACTCCCATTGTGGGGCTCAACATGAGTAGAAGCCACAGAGGAACCCAGCCTCACCGATACTCAGACAATGAAAATCTACCAGAGAGAGTAATTAAAGAACAAGTCTTGAGGTATTGAATAAATAATGGCAGAATGACTTCAGTTTAATATTTTAAAATCCTTACCAATTATTTGATAAATGAGATTTATGCAAATTCATTTCCATCATTGAATGAAGGCATGCCTGGACATAGAAGAGGATGCTGAAACAAGCTCTGAGGCACCTATCTTATAAAGGGAAAGTTATTGGAAGTCTCCTCCACTTTCTCAGTTTTCCCAGGATTTGCTGCCTAATATTCCAGTGACTCTTTTTTGTTAAACATGATCTCTTGACTCCAAGGGGTAGTAGAGTTCTGGGAAAGGATAAGGGGCTATGGAGCATCAGGAATGAGCATACAATATCAGTTTCTAAACCTGAACCTGAAAAGTAGGAGTATGACAGAAGCAAAGGATGAAATGCGGAAGGATACAGAATTGACTACAAGCTCAATTTGAGTTAGCAATGTGATATGGTCATTGTTGTTTTCTCTGATACTCCTCCTTCCTCTCTTTCACAAGAAAAGCAACTAAAATCTTGGAAGGCTTTAGAAGGAATCTGGTTTCCAAGAATAGGGAAGTGATAATTCTAGATTAAATCTCATCTGGACTATATGGCTTTCAGTTTTGAGCACCACGTTTAAGTCAATAGTCAATAAACATTTATCAATTTACTAAGTGACAGGTACTATGCTAAGTACTGATATATAAATACAAATTTTTAAAAAAGGCAACTCTTGCCCTCAAGGATCTTACAATCTAATGATTTAAGTGTTTTAAGGATGACACTGAAAAGTTGGAGAGAACCCAGAGGAGGGTCACCAGAAGGGTCTCAAATGTATGACTCCTGGTTGAAGGAAATGAATGTTTTTTCCCTGAAGAAAACTGGGGTTGTATGATAGGGAGAATCTTAGAGCAATATGTAGGAGTGGCAAAGAAGTCAATTTAGGTTAGATGTCAAGAAGAACTTCTTAATAATCAGAATTGTCCAGAAGTGGAATGCCCACTTCCAGAGTTGGTGGGTTCTTCTTCTTTTGAGGTCCTCAAGTAGAGGCTGAATGATCCCCTGTCAATTATAACAGGTTTACCTTGGGTATGTGGATTGAACCAGATGGTTATGAGGTCCCTTCTATCTCAAAATTCTGTGATTCTGTAATCCTTTCAATTTTACATGTAGTGCATAGATTTTTCCTGAGTGGTTCTTTTGCTTAACTCCAAATAATCTTTTTTTTTTTAAGATCGTTTTCAAGGCAATGGGGTTAAGTGGCTTGCCCAAGGCCACACAGCTAGGTAATTATTAAGTGTCTGAGACCGCATTTGAACTCAGATACTCTTGACTCCAAGGCCAGTGCTCTATCTACTGCGCCACCTAGCTGCCCCTGCTCCAAGTAATCTTAAAGTGCCTCCAGATACAAATACATAAAACCAAAAGTTATTCCCTGAGAGATGTGGCCAAATGATATGAAGAGTTTTCAAAAGAATTGCATACTATGATCACTCATATTTTTAAATGCTCCAAATTACAAATAACAAGAGCCATACAAATGAAAATAACTTTCAGGCTCACTTCAAAATCAGCAAATTGGCAAGAAGGTTATGTTGAAGGGATTGTAGAAAGACAGGTACACTAATATACAGTTGATGGATCTATGAATTTCTCCAATCATTGGAATATGGTTGGGGAAAGCAATTTGGAATTAGGAAAAGTCAACTAAAATATTCAAACTCTTTCATACCCAGGAATTGCACTGCAAAGCATCTATATCAAAGTGAGCAATGATGAATATAATGGCATTATATACAAATATACAAATATTTATAGCAATATTTTTTTGTAGTAGATAAAGCAAACAACCTGGAAAGAAAGTTGATGCTCATTAACTGGGAAATGACTAAACAAATTATGATAAATAAATATAATAGAATATCTGTGTGCTCTAAAAGCAACAAATGTGATGAAGAAAGAAAAGCATGAGAAAGCTTATATGAAGTAATACAAAATGAAGTTAGCAGACCAAGGAAAGATGCATGATTACAATGAAGTAAATGTAAAGAACAAGACAATTGAAACTGAATGTGGTGGAATTATATTGGAGTTATATTGATCAAGTTTGTCCCCAAATGATAAGATATGGGAAGGTACCTACTTTTTTCCTTTGCTGAGATGAGGAGCTAAAGATATTTCAGTTAGTTTCAAGTTAAGGTGACCTTTTAAAATCTATTTTTATTCTCTGTTATATCTCAACAAATACTATACTGCTAAATTAAGGGGTTAGAGTTCTCTACTACAAAGTCTCTCTCAATAATCTTTTTTTTTGTTTTTTTGTTTTTAGTTTTTGCAAGGCAATGGGGTAATTATTAAGTGTCTGAGCCTGAATTTGAACTCAGGTACTCCTGACTCCAAGGTTGGTGCTCTATTCACTGCACCACCTAGCTGCCCCCCTCAATAATCTTTTCATACATTTGATAGGACCAGTTCAGTCCTGGGTAACAATGACCTCTAGAAAAGTATTAGACTCATCCTGACCCTCTCTAGCTCTATATACTCTCATTTCCAGGGAAAATCATTTAAAACTTATCTCTTGAGTCTCTTGAGTCTCTTCTCAAAAGGGGGGAGAGAGAAAGGTACTATATATATAGTTGATCAGGCATAGGACAACTATTTATTTCTTCTACACAAAAAAAAATGCCAAAAACAAAAGATGGGAATCATACTGATTAAAGTATAGTTTTTAACTATTGTTATACTTTCCTGGAAAGTTCATACTTTAAACATTAGGACTTGAACTATTTTGTAGGACTTCCAAGCAGTCATTTCACCTTCCCTTAGATTCTGCATTTTCTGAACAGCTATCTCAAAGTGAAAGTATTCTAGGATTTTAGACCACAGCTTGCACTCATCTTCCTTGCAGTGGTCATCTTCGCCTCCAACAAAGAACTTTATTAGAGTAGCACACCCGACATTAGCTGAGAGATCCAGAAGTCCCAAATCTCTTAAATTCACCTAATTGTCTCTAAGGCTTCTAAGTGTTTGTATCAGTTTTGCCATTCAGACCCCTTTGCTCTGAGGCAGCTAGGTGGCACAGCAGATAGAGCCTGGAATCAGAAGGAGGTGAATTCAAATCAGACCTCAGACATTAGCTATGTGACTCTAGGTAAGTCCCTTAACTTTGAAAGAGGGAAAGAAGGAAAGAAAGGAAGAAAGATAGAGGGAAAAAAAAGAAAAGCAAGAAGGAAGGAAGGAAAGAAGGAAGGAAAGAAGGAAGGGGCTTTGAGGTTTTGGTCAGTAGATGTGCTGGCTGCCAAGTTCAAACAATTCATTTCTATCAGGGTGGGAGAGAGTACACGCCTCCCTTACTTCTCATGGTAAGTGCCTAGAAAGCCATGTTTCACTTTCAAGACAAAAGAGAAGTCTAGAAGGTGGAGACAATAAAATGCAAATTACTGAGTAGATCATTCCTTCTGGCTTAAATCATCAGTCCTGACTGATGCAGTTTTTTTTTAAGTTTTTGCAAGGCAAATGGGGTTAAGGGGCTTGCCCAAGACCACACAGCTAGATAACTATTAAGTGTCTGAGACCGGATTTGAACCCAGGTACTCCTGACTCCAGGGCCTGTGCTTTATCCACTGCACCACCTAGCCGCCCCTGACTGATGCAGTTTTGAGGCAGTCCAATCATACCCAGGTGGGTGAGCTATCAAAGGACAATCCCAGATTTGCTGTTTCATCCACAACTCCTTTATCATAGAGCCAAGCATTTCCCTGCCAAGGGTCCTTAGTGTATGATCCATGGAATGACCCCTACCAGTCCAGCATACTGCCAGGATACATGAAAAGGGAGAAAGAGTAAAACAAGAAGCCATTGACAAGTTATAAGCAAGTTACCCTTTCCAGTGGAAGACAAGAGGTCAAGAGACCAGGAGCAGACAGGGTGCTGATCAGAGGCGAGTGAAACATGGACATTATGGGAAGCCAGTCAGGGGAATTAAGAGTAGATCAGTCAAAATTGCAGATGTAGAGAATGTAAGATTTCCAGGATACAGTTCATAGCACCTATTCTTGCTTGGAGTACTAACTGGGAGGAAAAATTCAACCAACAGCTCCCCTGGACCCATCTGATCATTTACCTTCTGATAGGTGGGGAAGAAGAATATGTGTAGAGAGAAAAAATCCACTCCCTATAAGCTGCAATCATCATAATCTTCCTTTGAATAAATTATTTTCATGTTGTTGAAGATTCCACTTAAGTGTAATACGAGTATTTCAGGGTAGAGGTAGCAGCCAATTAGAGAAAAATTTTTTTCAGTATTAGTGTAACAAGGGCTACCCTCTCAGTCTGTGCTATTATAGTAATATTTCTTGATATATCTATCCATACCCATGAGACAGCCCTTTGACCTGGGAGAGAAAAGTTATTAAGGAAATGATTTAGTAAGCAGAGAAATGTATGTATATAGAGGTCATGGATAAGAGAGATGCTAGTATTCCAATCCCCCTTTAAAGCTTATCCTGGAATTCTAGGACTTTGAGAACCATCTAATCACCCCCCCACACACACACACACAAACTCATACTCCTCCAAAAGATACGTTTTAAAATCATACTACTAGTGGATAGAGCACCGGCCCTGGAGTCAGGAGTACCTGGGTTCAAATCCGGCCTCAGACACTTAATAATTACCTAGCCGTGTGGCCTTGGGCAAGCCACTTAACCCCATTGCCTTGCAAAAAAAAAAAAAAAAAAACCTAAAAAAATAAAATAAAAAAATAAAATAAAATCATGCTACTGAAAGAATCAAGGGTTAGATTTTTTTGTTTTACTTCCTCTAACAAGTAGTGTCCTGATGTAACAGCATCTCTAAATTGGACTTTGTAATCATTTCCATTTTCAGCTCCTCCCACACCAAAAAAAGTGTTCCATGATATACTATGGGTTTTTTTTTTAGATTTTTCAAGTCAGTGGGGTTAAGTGGCTTGCCCAAGGCCACACGGCTAGGTAATTATTAAGTGTCTGAGGTCGGATTTGAACCCAGGTACTCCTGACTCCAGGGCCGGTGCTCTGTCCATTGCGTCACCTAGCCACCCCTATATTTACTATTAAAAAAAATACAGTGAATTTAAATGAATTTTCCTTGGGGAATTTTGAAATACCTCTTGAGGTTCATAGCAGCTAATTGGCACAATGGGTAGAGTACTGGGCTTGGAATCAGGAAAACCTATCTTCCTGTCTTCAAATCTAGTCTCAGACTAGCTTGTATGATCTTGGGTAAGTCACTTACTCCTCCTTGCTTCAGTTTCCTTATCTCTAAAATGAGAAAAAAATGACAAACCACTCTAGTGTCTGCCAAGAAAACCCCCAAATGGGATCACAAAGAATCAGACATGATTGAACCACAGCAACTTGAGGTTAGTGGAGACATCTTATGAATCACTGCCTTACTCATCTATGTGTCTGTTGGAAACTCCCAGTCTCTGGGTTTTCTTTGATATTAATAAACTCCAAGCCCAAACTGGAATTTAAATTTTAGCTTAAAATAGAAGAGGTCTGGACCCAAGCAAGTGCCAGAGGAAAAGTGGGTAATCACTGGGTCTCTCCTTACCAATCTGCCCATTGTAGCAGCCTCCAATCAGGACATGTGCATCTTTGGGGTTGTACTCCAAGGTCACCAGAGGAGAAGCTGGCTTCAGGGAGAGTTCTGGTTTGTTGGGGTTTTCTATTTTTTTTAAAAAGGGAAAAAACATAGAAATATGAAAGACGAAGTGGGGGTTGGGGAAGAGGGAAGAAAGTATTAGCATATTTAAATTAATTATTACTTCCAGGATCAAATACTTCTAGGATCAATATGTTTGACATATAAAGTCCTTCATGACCTGGCCCATTTCTAACTTTCCAGTCTTAAACCTTAAACCTTAATTCTCTTTATATTATTGCTACTCTGCAGCACTCCACCTTGGGTAGCACCATAGTGCTCTGAGTGGCATCAGGGCAACTCATCTTCCTGAGCTCTATTTTGGCCTCAGACACTAAGTAGCTGTGTGACCCTGGGCAAGTCATTCAACTCTGCCTCAGTTTCCTCATCTGCCAAATGAGTTAGAGAAGGAAATGACATAGTACTGCAGGATCTTTGCCAAGAAACCCCCAATGGGGTTATGAAGAGACAGACTCCACTGAAAAATGACTAAACAAGACATTCCATTTCCCTCTTTGCATTTATAATCTGGAATGCTCTCATCTCTGCTTCCTGGTTCCCTTCAAGGCTTTTATAGGAAGCTTTTTCCAATCCCCTTTAAGACTAGTGCCTTCCCTTTTTCAGGTTATCTCCAGATTATTCTGTATATATCTTGTTTGCCCATAGCTATTTGCATGTTGGCTCCCCCTGTTACTCTGAGTGATCTCCTTGAAAGCAAGAATGGTTTGGGCTGTTTTTGCTTTTGTTTTTCTTTGAATCCTCAGAACTTAATACAAGGCCTGTACATAATAATTGGTGCTTAATATGTTGACTTTAAAAAATAAGAAAAAGAGAACAAAGGAAAAAATCAGGAAAATCCATTGAATCATCAAAATCTGACAACAATATGAAACACTCTACACCACTAGTTTAAAATTTTACAACTAATGGAGGAGAACAGGACCTTTCAAAATTTTTATGGGAGTCCCAGAATCTGAAGCTTCCTTTTCTTGTCAGTAGCAGATGGAAAGTTCTTTCATATATTGAAACTTTTGTTGGTGGTGGTGACTCCTTTGGGGTTTTCTTAGCAAAGATATTGGAATGGGTTAACATTTCCTTCTCCAGCTCATTTGACAAATGAGGAAATGAAGGCAAACAGAGTTTACAAAGTCATCCAGTTACTAAGCATCTGAAACTAGATTTGAACTCAGGAAAATGTATCTTCCTTATTCTAGGTCTGGCACTCTATCCACTGAGTGACCCAGCAGCCCATGATTTGGAAAAGAGAGACTTTCCTGTACCTGGTTCTGTGTGTCTTAGCATTTTCTAAACTCAGCAATCCTTGAAAAATAATATCAATGACATCAACTGCCCAGAGAAGTGGCTTTCAAATAGAACTATTTTTCTGCACTACAGGTCTACTGAGGGACCTTCTATGCCCAAGACTTCATGGGACCTTCCTCCCAAGCCCCTTCCCCACTCCTACCAGTCAAGCTTCAAGAGGCTGCAGTGTTCCTTCCATATCTTACCCAGGTCCCAGATGAATGACTCCAAGCTCATGTTGACATTAGCTCGTTGGAAATCCAGACAGGAATATGCCACTGCTAATTTTCGGTTTGCATCAGGATGCCAAGATAGGTGGGTTGCTGTACGTTTGATTTCATTTGGGTCCCTTTTGGGAAAAATAAAATCACATGTGAGGTCAGCCCCCACTCCCAGGGTAACACGAGGGAGGAAAATCCTGCAAAGTATGTGATCTTGGAGTAAACTGTATTACTTCTTCATTGAGGATACTGGGAGGGATGTTCAATGTGTAGCCTGGCTTCACCCAGGGTAGGACCCTTAAGTCTCCTTCTGGTAATCAGGTGGTACACATATGATATATAGAGTATTGGACTTGGAATCATGAAGGCTTGAGTTCAAATCCACCCTTGGACCCTGAGGGTGTGAATTTCAGTTTCCTCATAAAAATGGAGAAAATAGTAGCATCTACTTTCAATTATCAAAAGTAATAATATTTGTAAAGTGTGATGCAAACCTAAAACTATTCTATAAATGCAAGCTATTGTTATTACTACTATTGTTATCATTATTATGATCTATTCCACAAAAGTGGGTTGGACCTCAGACAATATCTATCCAGGCCACCTATGAACATTGCTATTTCTTTAGACAACTCACTGGGACACAAAGATATTATAGCTATTGCACCAAATTGGAGATTTTTTTTTAAAGGGGGTAAGAGCATTAGTGGCCTGTGCTTCAATAGGTCTTGATGCCTAGTAGCCTGGCAAGCAGGGAATCATCCAAATCTTCATGGATTTAATTCTTCCCATCATGATTGGTTAAGCAGTCTGTCAACAGGCATTTATAAATCGCTTCCTTTAAGCCAAGCACCAAATCAGTTGGCAAGCAACCTCATCCAAGGGCCAGAAGTTTCCTTCTAAATGAACAGGGAAGTTCATTCCACCCAGTTTATTGAGATATTTAGAGGGAGTAGTGACTAAAGTAGTTGGAAGGCCATTGCAATTAATTTTTTTAATTTGGATTTTCCAGAGCACTTTGAATGTTGTCCAAATGCTTTTTATGATCAATTTTAAACTCAGTGCTTTGGCATCTGGAGTCCAGGAAAATTCAGACTGGACTAGATGGAAGTCTCCTGGTCTTCGAATTTCTGATCCCAGCTCCATTAGAGATTCTAATTACAAGGTAGTCCAACCAATTAGTTCAGCAGATCTAGTCTGTAAAACATAAGGCTGTGCCAAACATAATAAATGTAGAACTTTATAAAAAAAAAAACTTTTCTTCCACAAAATAACAAAATTGTCATGTTTTCAATTTTAGGGGCAACTAAGGTGGCAGATAAAGTGTCCAGTCTGGAGTCAGGAAGACTTATCTTGAGTTCAAATCTAGCCTCAGACAAGCTGTGTTACCCTTGGTAAATCACTTAACCCTATTTGCCTCAGATTCCTCATCTCTAAAATGAGCTGGAGGAGGAAATGACAAATCATTCCAGTATCTTTGCCAAGATAACTTCAAATGGTATCACAAAAAAGTCAAATATGTCTGAAAAGATTGTACAACAATAACAACGAATGGTTTCAATGCTCATCTTTATACAGATGACTCTAATATCTATTTATCCAGTCTTATAACCTCTTTCCCATCCTCCTGTCTAGAATCTCTCTGTGCCTATTAGACATGGATTCCTTTAGATATCTTAAGCTCAACATGCCCCAAAATGATTTCATTATTTTTCCTTTCCCACCTTTCCCTATTACCATTAGTGCCGGATCAGGCACTCAGGTTCACAACCCAATGTCAATCTCAACTCTTCACTTATCCACATCCCCCAATTAAAGAGTCAGTATTCACCCCAATTCTCTGATTCAGTCAATTCCAGTGGCTTCCCCTTCATACCTGGGATCAAATATAAAATTTTCTGTTTGGCTTTCAAAACTCTTTATAATCTGGCTCCTTCCAACCTATAGTCTTATGCACCCCTCTTTTTCCCATCCCTCCCACAGGATACTCCATTCTCCACTCATCATTTTCATTGGCTATTCTCCATGCTCAGAATGTTCTCCATCCTCATGTCTGCTTGAAGGCTTCAAGTTTCAGCTAAAGTCCCCTGAAACTGCTCCCAATTTATCAAGTCTAATACTTATTTGGACATATATCCAAATTTGTTTGTATGTTATTTTCCCCTTTAGACTGTGAGTTACTGGAGAGCAAGGTTTTTTTTTTTGTTTGTTTTTTGGTGGGGCGGGGTGGGTAGGAGAGTGTTAGCTTTCTACCTTTCTTTTCTATCCCCAGCACTTTGAAGAGTGGCTGACACAACTTGACTAGACTGGTTCTTTTCTTCCTTTAGCTTTATGAAAGATTTCATTTTGTTTTGCTTTTTGACAAGGGTGGGGTTAAGTGACTTGCTGAAGGTCACACAGCTAGGTAATTAAATATCTGAGGCCAAATTTGAACTCAGTTCCTCCCGACTCCAGAAATGGTGCCCTATATACTGCCTCACTTAACTGCTCCTGTGAATATTTTTAAAAAGTGAGGGAATTCTTGAATGTGTGTGTGAGGATGGGGGTAGGGTGGTACAGGTTGAACTAGATGACCACTGAAGTTTCTTCTAGTTCTGAGATTTTGTGAATCTTCAATCATAGGAAAGGAATCCTCTATTCTATTATCTTTTCCAGATGGAAGTGAGTTCAGTGTGATCTATTCTTTCTCTGAGCTCCTATAGTACTTGCCATTATTTTTTATTCAGTCATTTTAGCCATGTCCAATTCTTCATGACTCCATTTGGCATTTTTGTGATAAAGATACTGGAGTGATTTTCCATTTCCTTCTCCAACTCATTTTACAGATGAGGAAATTGAAGTAAGCAGTGTTAAGTGACTTGCCCAGGGTCACACAGTATCAAAGGTCAATAGTATTTCTAGATCTCATCCTCCCATCTTGTCAGGCAATTGTTTCCTAATAAAATTTTAAGTTATTTGAGGGCAGGGGCCATGTTTTCTTTATCTTTCACAGCATCCAGTCAAATGCTCTTAATGTTTGATGACTAGGCACTCAGGGCATTTTTTTAATAAGTCTGAACGTTAATATGCATATATATGAAACCCTTTGATACTTCTATTATAATCTCAATCTTTAACACATAGATTTAGAGTTAGAAGATCTAAAACCTTTTCTGGATTGTAGACCCCCTGTGACTGTAAGATGAATCCTCTCGCAGAAGAATATCTTAAATTATTTAACATAAAATACATAGGATCATAAAAGAAACTAATCATATTAAAATGTAGTTATCAAAAATTTTAAAACAGCAAGTTTATGATCTTTAGGTTAAGAACCATTTGTCTAAAATGAGGGGTCCTGGACTTCTGAACATTTAATCTAATTGATAAGAGACTATTGTGAGGGGACTTGGAGACAAAGTCCTGGGTTCATAAGTCATTCAGATACTTTCTAACCACATGATTACTTCTTTGAACATCATTTTTCTCAGTTGTAAAGTTGGAATAATATTAGCACTTATGCCTATCTCACAGGGTTATGAGAATCAAATAATTTCTGTAAAGTGTATTGTAAGTTTTTAAATGCTGTTATTACATATTACATAGAAAGGAAAGCAATATTCAAAAAAGGATGTGACTTGACCAAGGTCACAGATATAGTAAGTAATAAAACCAGGGTTTGAACTCAAGTCCATATGCTCCAAATTCAGCTCCATGCAGCTTCCCCAACCCATGTCACTATAGCATTTCAAGGAGCCTGGAAAGCCCTCCCCTGAACTTCTGAAATCAGTTCAGATACACCATCTCCCCAAGAATTTATGTTCTTATTTACCTGCCACTCTGTTAATAGGCAGGCTTCACAGAATGAGAAGGGACTTTAGAATTTATGTAGTCCAAGGGTACTTTTTAACCCTGGTGCCCATGAACTTTTTTTTTGGATAATTATGTTTCTTTTTTTTTTTTTAGGTTTTTTTTGCAAGGCAAAGGGGTTAAGTGGCTTGCCCAAGGCCACACAGCTAGGTAATTATTAAGTGTCTGAGACCGGATTTGAACCCAGGTACTCCTGACTCCAAGGCCGGTGCTTTATCTACTATGCCACCTAGCCGCCCCAATAATTATGTTTCAATACAATAGGTTTACTTTGCAATCCTATGTATTTTATTTAATGCATTTATGAATATTCATCTGAGTCAGATCCACAAGTTTTACCCTCAGACTGCCAAGGGAGTCCATGGCATTGAAAGAGTTAAAAAAATTCCAATCCAGGGAAATCCTTTCATTTTTTTTTTAGAATGTAATTGGGATTACATATACCTAGCCCAGGGTCACACAGCTAGTAAGTGTCTGAAGCTGGTCCCCTCTTGACTCCCTATTCACTAGGACCCTTATTCACTGAGTCACTTAACTGCCTAAACCCTTCATTTTGGCAGAGGAGGAAACTAAGTATTGAGGATTGATGTGGCATTCTTTAGTATAGAGATTCAGTTTGAATTTGCACCAGTGCTCTTTCCTTTGCTGCTTGTCTATAAATTTCTTTCTCTGTGTTTTTAAAGTTTTATCCTATCTTGTCATTTAGTCTATTTAGTCTATATTCTCCAGTGATAGGAACAATCATTTTTGTCCTGACACCTTTTTATGCTAGATGACAGAGTAGATTGGATGTTAGTCCTAGAGTCAGGAAGACCTGAATTAAAATTCTGTTTCAGGATAACTAAGAGACTGTGTAACCCTGGGCAAATGATCTTTCTGGGCCTCAACGTACCGTCTGTAAAATGAGGCAATTGGACTTAAGGGCCTCTAAAGTTCCATCTAGCTCTACCTGCAACACATGGTTCATAGTTAAGGGTCTCACATATAGCTCTGATTAACTGGGGAGGAGTCCCTGTTCCCTGGGAGCTCCTATTCCCTGGGAACTCCTTGTCCCTGGAGAGGAGGTGAGGTAAGATCTAAGATCAGGCAGAGACCAGGCCCAGCTGTGGATACCTGAAAACGTTGATAGTTTTGGCTGAAAGAACCTCATCAGACACTTCTACTGAATCGTCTTCATCAAAATATTCCCCATAAATATCAATGGCATTGTTCTGTTTAATGCAGTGCTCCATCACCTATCCATACAGAGAACAGTTTTCATCATTCTTTTCACACTGCTCAGGTCTTGAGTCTATAGTCTAGAGTGAAGGGGTAAAGCTTTGGGGTGGGGGTGGGGGAATCCTGGAGCAGATCAGGGGAATTTATGCTTAGAAATTATTTAGAATAATTGTCTAGTGCACCATGAGTTCTTTTAACTGATGAGAAATGAGCAAAGGAGGGAGAAGGAAAGGTGAAGAGCTAGATGTGGTTCCTGAAGAATGACTCCTGAGTAACTACATGAGAAATATGATGTCCCTACCTCCCTTCTTCCCTTCCTCCCTCCCTCTCTTCCTCTCTCCATCCTTTTTTTTATTTCTTCTTCTCTCCCTTCCTTTTTCTTCCTTCCTTCCTTTCTTCCTCCCTCCCTTCCTTTCCTCCTACCCTTTCTCTCCTTTCATTCCTTCCTTCTTTCCTCCCTTCCTCCTTTTCTTTTTTCCTTCTTTCTTCCTCCTTTTTTCTTTTATTCTTTCTTCCTCCACTTTCCCTTTCCTTCCTTCCTTTCTTTCTTCCTTTTTCTCTTCTTTTTCTTCTTTCATTCCTTCCTGCCCTCTCTCATTTAGAGACTAGTTTTCTCTATCTCTCTGAGGCTAAGTGCAGGAGTAACTCAAAGTCAAATCTCTTTACTGACTGGAATGAGAGCTTGGCCACACCTTGAATAAGGGTCTGGGTAAACCAATTTCCCCCCCTTTCCCCCCTCCCACTTCCTGGGAACTCACCATTTTGATTCTGAAGTTGGTGTGTTCATCCAATCGGATTATCCCACAGTAGCTCAGAACTTTGGAGCTCCAGTCTCAGTCTCCCCAGTAAATGAGATTATAGATATACGCACCATTGGTTGTCTGATGTATTTATTTTGAATAAATCCTGTATTTACTTTCTGTGACCATAATATATGTCTCCAATAGAATGTAAATTCCTTGAGAACAGGAGCTATCATTTTCATATATATGTATACTAGCTCCTAACATAGTGCCTCAGACATGATTGGAGTTTAATAAATTAGGTTTGTTGTTGATTATGGTGATGGGCAATCTCCTAGCCAAAGGAGTTATTTGAGAATTGATGTGGCATTCTTTAGTATAGAGACTCAGCTCATAAAGGGTTGAGGGAGGGTTTGAATTTGGACCAGTGCTCTTTCCTTTGCTGTTTGTCTATAAATTTCTTTCTCTGTGGAGCTTTTTAGTTATTTTAAACATGGTTAATAACTAAATGGGTTCATTGCAAAAGGTTGTTTTTATAAAAAATTCAGCTCTAAATATGAATTTGGATTCTTTTTTCATCTCAAATTCTGCTTATCGTATTTCATTTACAGCACTATCCTTAGGTACGTGAGCAAAAATTGAATTATGATTTTTCTCTGTATCTCTTATACCAAATTACAGCCTGGCACACTCTGATTCCTTAAGTGCTCAAGTCACCTGAAGTTCTGGTTATAGGTAATTGCTATATTGCAATATATTGATAATTGATCTGTCTGACATCAGGTATGTTAAAATAGAAAGACAGCATTATGCCAGTGAAGCCATTAAATCTATGAGGTTTGACTTTAATACTGCAGATGGAGTGAGTGGCCTTTGAGAGAAAGATTCGATTGAGGCAGAATTCTTTTTTTTTTTTTTCCCTTAGGTTTTTGCAAGGCAATGGTAAGGTTAAGTGGCTTGCCCAAGGCCACACAGCTAGGTAATTATTAAGTGTCTGAGGCTGGATTTGAACTCAGGTACTCCTGACTCCAGGGCCAGTGCTCTATCCACTGCATCACCTAGCTGCCTTTTAAAGGAAGTACTAACCTGGCAGACTTGGAACTTGGCTCTTTGAAAAGGATTGTCTGGAAACTCTGCCTGTAAAGGACATCTAATACATAAAGGATCATGTCTTTGTGTCCCTCTCTGCTCTTTAATAGTAAATTGCCATAATCATGCCAGGTATATCATAATTAAGTATGAGAGTGAGCCATAGGAATTCTATCTTCTAAATCTTTAATTAGCAAGTATTATTCTTGTTATTTTTTTTTTAACAGAGGATGTGATTCTTTATCACAACAAGCTCCCTCTAAGGAAAAATAAATATCAGCATGCCAATTGGATCTATTTTTTTAACTGTTTTAAAGAGATCCATTCTTCAACTAGAATTTTTGTTCATTCTAAATATGGCTAAAGTCACAATAGAAAATTTTGTTGCAAATTACTTATTGGACATGTACAGTTTAAAATATTTATTCAGTACATTTATTTTCTTGAGCTTTTGGTTACAAGTTAATGTGGCATCCAGTAATGAATCTGTGTTATATTGGAAGCCATATTCTTATAAAAAGTATTCTGATACTGACTTAGGATCATAAAGTATAATTCTTGCTCTTTATAGACCTTCTAGTTTTTTCCCTTGGATATCTGTTAAATAACTCTGTCTGGTTTTGCTTGCTCAATTTTTTTTCCTGAGTTTTGTTTCTCTAGGTAAACAGCTGTATATCTCCAACTGTGGCCTCTGCAGGCTGCTAGTCAGTTGTGCCAGTACTGATAGTAATCATTCTCTGGACCCTGCCTCAATGGAGTTCTCACTGCAAATGCATTCATTTACAAATGGACCCTGAAAGGCCCAGAAGAATCTGGGTCCAAATAATTTTGAGGGGGGAAAATGGTGCAGAGAATTATGAATGTAGAAAGTTTAATTTTTGAATACTGTTAAATCTGGGAATCTTGTTAAGGGTATGGAAGTATCTTTGCTCTTGGGATGTAAATTAATTCCTATTGTTTCATTGTTTAATATAAAATTTGTATCCTGTCTCCTCATTTCCAACCCCCAGTCTTCAACATTGTACCTGGTTTTGGTCACATAAGGGGGAAGGGATTTCCCCTTTTGCCCACAGTATCCATATATGGAGCAAGACTATAAAATCTAGGCTGGACCTCTTATTGGGGCCGGTTCTCTCTCTGGCCCAGTCAGCTCTCCCTGACTGTCTTGCTTCCTCTCTTTATCTGCCTCTCTCTGTCTCTGTCTCTGTCTCTGTCTACCAAGCAATCTTGCCTAGCTTTTTGTTATTCACTCTGTCCAAAAGTGCCTGTTGACCTTTTGGGAGGAGGAAATTTGTTTAACCTATTTACTTTGCTATATTTTTATAATAAAATCCTGAGCAGTTTTAAATTCCCAGAGAACACACAAATTCTTTCATTATTCTTTCATTATTCAAAATCCCAACAGCAACTAACAGTCATACCCTTAGGGAAGGAGTCCCTCTTGTGTGGTTTAAAGTCATATTTGCAATCCCTCCATCAAATTTTATTATGGAGATCTTTTTTCCTGCTAAATCTGACCATCTCTTGGGATAGGGTTGGGCAGAGGGTGGAGGATGGGGTGGGTAGAGAGCAGAAAAGAAGAACTTGCTGCCTCACATAACCAAGCTGTAAGATGGCATTGATATAATTCTCATCCTTTTCTACTTTCTTCCGGAATCGGATTGTCTGTTCCAACTCTAGTGGGTTCACATCTTTGGGCCATCCCCCTTCTAAGTGATTGATTCCTCGAGTCTCCATCTCAAATCTCTCTGTGTTGACCTATAAGATGCAGGACAGAAGGTAAAAAACAAAAACAAAACACTTACAGTTTCAACTCATAACCATCAAAAGGGCAAACATGACCAAAAAGGGTGTCAGTTTTGGAAAGACTGTGGGAAGATATAGATGCATTAATCCTGCATGGAGATGTGAACCTATTCAACCATTCTAAATAGCAATTTGGAATTATGGGAGAAAGATACTAAACCATACATTCTCTTGAACTCAGGGGTCCTTATACAGGACCAAGGAGGTCAGAGACAGAAAGAAAAGAACTTTATATAACAAATATATGTGAGAATGAGGTATAGAATCAATTCTGGAGGGATAAAAGGATTGCTTTGCTGCAGTGAGAGCCCATTTGAAAAATTAGAATCAAAGCAGTGCTCATCCACTGGGAAACAAATTATGATGTATGCCACAGTGAAAAACTTTTATTATAGTTTAGGTGAAATATTATTGAGCATAAGAAATGAGAACTATGAGAATTAAAACAAAAGCACTGGAAGATATATGAAGTCATGCAGAATGAGAGAAAAATAAGAACTACAGAATTTCATTTTATCTTGATGACTAATGATGTAGAACTCCCCCAACCATATGTGACTTAATATTCCAAAGTAAAGTAGGTCTCATCCACAGTTGTAACACTATTTGTTGCTCTTAAATAAGAGACATTGCTGTTTTATCTGAAAGTATTGCTTTCAGAATTATAAAAGTAGTTCTGCCATTGAACAGGAAATGCTTTCTTTTTCAGATTATAAATCCTTTCACTTGTATTTCTTTTTTTTTGTTCGTTTTAGGTTTTTTGCAAGGCAAGTGGGGTTAAGTGGCTTGCCCAAGGCCACACAACTAAGTAATTATTAAGTGTCTGAGACCAGATTTGAACCCAGGTACTCCTGACTCCTGGGCCAGTGCTTTATCCACTGCACCACCTAGCCACCCCTTCACTTGCATTTCAATGCCTCCCCCAACCCCCCTACTTTTCTCTTTTGATAGGTCTACTTTTTTCCTCTACCCCTCCCTCTCCTATGAAATGCTCTATTTTCCTATCATATGATGCCCTATCCTATAATTCCATACCTCACTCCTCAGAGAAGCAAATGGGGTTAAGTGGCTTGCCCAAGGCCACACTGCTAGGTAATTATTAAGTATCTGAGGCTAGATTTGAACTCAGATATTCCTGACTCCAGGGCTGGTGTTCTGTCCACTGAACCACCTGGCCACCCTTGGTCTCTACATTTGACCCATGGTCATTGGACCCATAGCAATGGGTTTGCCTTTTCCAGAAGATGAAGAGAATTCCCCCTCAGGAATAAAGAAAACAAAACCATAAGAACAATATATACAATGATGACAATATTAATGAAAGCATTAAAAGGCAGCTAATAATGCAATGAACATTCTTAGTTGTGAAGGGAAGAAAATGTAACAAAGTGTAACAAAGACCCTTCCTATTAGTCCAGGGCAGATATTGAATAGGTGGTTGGATTCAAGTCCTTCCCCTGGCACATGCTAGTTTTGTGACACTGGGCAAATCATTTAACCTCTCACTTCTCTAAGAAACTTTCTAAGTCTAGGTTATAAATTACAGAAATGTGCTGATCTTCAATGATGGAAGAAGCTTCTTCATCAGGGATTTATTTTTTCCTGTACTAATGAAATCATTAGGTACCCAACTGTCTTCAACCCTGAGAGAGTTCAATGTGTGGGAATTCGGATATGCTGAGAAATTACTACTATGTTTTATTTAAAAGCATCATTTAAAAAAAATGAACACTGATTTGCCTCTAAAAAGTCACTCCTGAGAAGTTCATGACTCCCTCTCCTCAGAGGTAGATGGGATGGGAGATGGACCTTGGAAAGGATCTACATGACCATCATTATGGGAATAGGTTTATGGAATTAGAAGACAAGAAATAATCTTGCTGGCTCTCCATTTTCCCCATCTCCCCAAGTCATCATAACAATCCTCCTCACCCTCCAGTTGACTCCCTGTCATGATGGGAGAGGTATTACCTCATGCTCTGACATGTCAGTGGAACACTGAATTCCGGTGTCCACAGGATCCCGTACAACAAACTGTTCCATAAGTTGTGGATTGGGTGGGATGTCGATGCTCAGTTCTGCCTGTCGATCACTGAAGTTGCATTGCTTCCCAAACTCACTGCGTTTCTTCAAATACACGTAGACTATCTCCATGGTGGTGGCTAAAGGTGATAGTACAACAGTAATAGGGAAGTTAGGAAGAAGAGAACCATTTAGAGGTGAGAAAATGAATTCCATTTGGGGCATGTTGAGTTTGAGATGTCTATTGGACATTGAGAAGATCGTTTCAATTTCTTTTAAGGGAAAAATTAGCTTAAGCTGAATGGGGCATTAGGATATTGATTCTCCTACATCAAGTTTAAAACATAAATGAGGGTGCCATTGATAGAAATAGTGAAGATAGAAGAAAGAACCACTATAAGTTGATAGAAATTGAGTTGCATGAGCTTAAGTTACTAATAGCATGCATCTGGGCAGCTGGCAGCACAGTAGATAGAGTACTGGGCCTGGAGTTAGAAAGAGTCATCTTCCTGAGTTCAAATCTGGCCTCAGAAACTTGCGAGTTTTATGAACCTGAACAAGTCACTTTAATCCTGTTTGCCTCAGTTTCTTACCTGTCAAATGAGCTAGATAAGGATATGCAAACCTCCAGTATCTTTCCCAAGAAAACCACAAACTGGGTCACAAATAGTTGGACACAACTGAAAAACAATTCAACAATAACAGCATGCATCTCATTGGAACTATCTCATAGATGATTGAAAATGTGGATCTGAAACATGGAAGAGTGTTCAGGATTGAACATAAAGATTTAAAAGTAATAATAATAATAATAATAATAGGAATTTAGGTAGCACTTTAAGTTCAACTATACATTGCCCTCTTCTCTTGAATTCTTCATCCCCTTATCCTTATATTTCTGATCTTGCCATGTCAAGCCTCTGCTTTAGGTCCTTCTTACCATTTGCTACCTGTACTCTCAATACATGTACAGCTGAATGAAGATGGAGGGAAAAAACAAATCACAAAACCATGTTTAGTGGGTTCATACAAAGTTATACTGGATAATCTCACAACTTCAAGATAGTCTTTTAAATATCTCTAACTCATTATTCCACTCACCCCAATTTCTCCTTAAATATCCCATGGTACCTCCTCTTTACCCTTCCTCTTAGTTGGAAACCTTACCTCATATTTTACTGTTAAAAAAAAGGTCACTTATTCTCCCTTTCCCAGATGCCTTTTGCCACTCTCTCCTTCTTTATCCTTGTCTCCAATGAAGAAGCAATCACTTCTCTTTGCCAAGGCAAAACCCTCTACTTGTAAAAATCATCCCATTCTGTCCTATTTCTTCTCACGGACTGCTTGTTCTATCACCATGCCTCTCTCACTTATCTTCAATCTTTCCCTGTCTATTTGTTGTTTCCCTTCTGTCTACAAACATGTTCATGTCTCTTCATTTTTGAAAATCTCTCAGCCCTATCAGATCTGTCTGGTTTTGGCTAAGAAATAGAGTGGTGGATCAGTGGAATAGACTAGGTCCAATAGCAGGAAATCTGCTGTTTGATAAACCCAAAGAATCCAACTATTGGAATAAAAACTCTCCTTTCAATAAAAACTGTTGGGAAAATTGGAAGTTAGTATGGCAAAAACTTGGATTAGACCAACACCTCACACCCTATACCAAAATAAGATCAAAATGGATAGAGGATTTAGACACAAAAAAACCAATATTATAAGCAAACTAGGAGATCAAGGAATAGTTTATCTGTCAGATCTATGGAAAGGGAAGTAGTTTATGACCAAGAAGGAGTTGGAGAACACCATTAAAAGCAAACTAGATAATTTTGATTACATTAAATTTAAAAGCTTTTGCACAGACAAAACCACTGTAACCAAGATCAAAAGAAATTGGTAAATTGGGAAACAATTTTTGCAAATAGTATTTCTGACAAAGGACTCATTTCTAAAATATACAGAGAGCTGAGTCAAATTTAAAAAAAAACAAGCCATTCCCCAATTGACAAATGGTCAAAGGATATGCAAGGTAATTTACAGATGAGGAAATCAAAGCAATCTATAGTCATATGAAAAATTGCTCTGAGAAATAAAAAGTCAAGAATTTTCAGGGATTCAATGAAAAAAGTACAAAAGAAGGTAACTTAGCATTACCAGATCTAAAATTATATTAAAAAGCATCAGTCATCTAAACTGTCAGGTATTGGCTAAGAAATAGAGTGGTGGATCAGTGGAAAAGACTAGGTCCAATAGCAGGAAATGGTTATAGTAATCTGCTGTTTGATAAACCCAAAGAGTCCAGCCATTGGGGAAAAAAACTTTCTCTTTAATAAAAACTGTTGGAAAAATTGGAAGTTAGTAGGGAAGAAACTTAGATTAGACCAACACCTTACACCCTATACCAAGATAAGATCAAAATGGATACAGGATTTAGACATAAAAAACAATATTATAAGCAAACTAGAAGATCAAGGAGTAGTTTAACTGTCAGATCTATGGAAAGGGAAGCAGTTTATGACCAAGGAAGATAATTTTGATTAAATTAAAAGGCAAAACCACTGTAACCAAAATCAAAAGAAATATAGTAAATTGGGAAACAATTTTTACAGCTAGTATTTCTAATTAAAGATTTTATTCATTTTGAGTTTTACAATTTTTCCCCCCAATCTCACTACAACTAGTATTTCTGACAAAGGACTCATTTCTAAAATATTCAGAGAACTGAGTCAAATTTTCAAAAAAAAATAAGCCATTCCCCAATTGACAAATATTCAAAGGATATGCAAAGGCAATTTACAGCTGAGAAAATCAAATCAATTCATAGTCATATGAAAAAAATGCTCTAAATCATTACTTAATAGAGAAATGCTAATTAAAGCATCTCTGAGATATCACCTCACACCTCTCAGTCTGTCCAATATGACTAGAAAGGACAATGATCAATTTTTAAGGAATGTGGGAAATCTGGGACACTAATACATTGTTGGTGGAGCTATGAACTCATCCAAACTTTTTGGAGAACAATTTGGAATTATGCCTAAAGGGCAACAAAAATGTGCATACCCTTTGATCTTGCATTACCACCACTGAGTCTATACCTTGAAAAGTTGATGAAAAGGAGTAAAAACATCACTTGTACAAAAATATTCATAGCATCCCTCTTTGTGGTGGCAAAGAATTGGAAATTAAGTGAATGTCCTTTAATTGGGGAATGGCTTAACAGACTGTGGTATATATATATATATATATATATATATATATATATATATATATATATATGTCTTGGAACACTATTGTTCTCTTAGAAACCAGGAGGGATGGGAATTCAGGGAAGCCTGGAAGGATTTGCATGAACTGATGCTGAGTAAGATGAGCAGAACCAGAAAAACATTGTACACCCTAACAGCAACATGGGGGTGATGATCAACCTTGATGGACTTGTTCATTCTATCAATGCAACAATCAGGAACAATTTGGGAATATCTGCGATGGAGAATACCATCTGTATCCAGAGAAAGAATTGTGGAGTTTGAACAAAGACCAAAGACTATTACCTTTAAATAAAAAAACAAATTATCTTATGTCATTTTGCTATCTCTTATACTTTACTTTCTTCCTTAACGATATGATTTCTCTGTCACATTCAACTTAGATCAATGTATACTATGGAAACAATGTAAAGACTAACAGACTGCCTTCTGTGGGGGGGGGGGAGCAAGATTAGGGGAAAAATTCTAAAATTCTACATAAATAAATAAATAAATGTTTTTAAAAAAAAGAAAAGAAAAGAAAACGTCTCACTTGATTCATCCATCCATCCTAGTTAAATATTGTCCCATATCTCTCTTGCCTTTTTTGTGGCTAAACTCTTTGAAAAGCTAGGCTAGGAGCTCTGTATAGTCTGACTTTTGATTACATCATTCAAATGAAACCACTCTCTCTAAAAGACATATATAATAGTTTCTACTCATCCTCCTTTTTAACCCATCTGCCAGGTGGTTCTTTGAAGACAAAGACTAAAAGTCACTTAAATTTTGTATCTTCCCTAACACCAAGCACAGTGCTTTGCAAACAGTTAAGTTCTCAATGTTTGTCATATTGTACTCATTCAACGAACATGAATCAATCACATACAATCTACAATCCAGAGCCTAAGGGCAACTGACTGGCACCGGGGATATGGTGCCAGACCCGAAGTCAGAAGGACTCATATTACTGAGTTTAAAATCTGACCTCAAACTACGCCCAAAGGGCAACAAAAATAAGCATACCCTTTGACCTAGCAATACCACTACTGGGTCTATATCCTGAAGAGATCATAAAAAAGGGTAAAAACATCACTTGTACAAAAATATTTATAGCAAGTAGCCCTGTTTGTGGTGGCAAAGAATTGGAAATCAAGTAAATGTCCTTCAACTGGAGAATGGCTTAGCAAACTGTGGTATATGTATGTCATGGAACATTATTGTTCTATTAGAAACCAGGAGGGACGGGAATTCAGGGAAGCTTGGAGGGATTTGAGTGAACTGATGCTGAGTGAGATGAGCAGAACCAGAAAAACACTGTACACCCTAACAGCAACATGGGGGTGATGATCAACCTTGAAGGACTCGCTCATTCCATCAGTGCAACAATCGGGAACAATTTTGGGCTGTCTGCAAAGGAGAGTGCCATCTGTATCCAGATAAGGAGCTGTGGAGTTTGAACAAATTTCAAGGACTATTCCCTTTAATTTAGGAAAAAAACCAGATATCTTATTGTCGGATCTTGTTATTTCTTAGATGTTTTGTCTCTTCCTTAAGGATATGATTTCTTTCTCATCACACTCAATTTGGATCAATGTATAACATGGAAACAAAGTAAAGATTGACAGATTGCTTTAAGGGGGTGGGGGAGGGAAGTAAGATGGGGGAAAATTATAAAACTCAAATAATATCTTTAATAAAAATAAATTTAAAAAAATAAAATCTGACCTCAGACACATACTAGCTATATGACCTTGGGTAAGTCCCTTATCCTTGTTTGCCTGAGTTTCCTCATTTGTAAAATGAGCTGAAGAAGGAAATGGCAAGAAAACCCCAAATGGGATCACTAAGAGTCAGACACAATTGAAAACAATTACACAACATGTACAATCTGCTATACCAGGCAATGGGAAAAGATATTGATACATGAGAAAGGAGATCCTCCAAAAGTGTTTAGAATTGAGTGAGGAGGGGGAAAGAAAAGATGGATATCGAAAAATAGACCATATACTAGAAGCTGTCAATCTGCACCTCTGGTACAAGTTTGCAAGAAAGAATTATTATTTAATTTAACATTAATATCCAAGCATTTCTAGTTAAGAGGAAGAAATGTGCAAATTATCATATTACACACACACACACACACACACACACACACATACACACACTTCTACTCCAAGCTGATTTGAGATAACATATACAGGAAACTCAAACAAGGAAAAGAATGTTAAAATGCAGTTTTGTCTTAACATACTAGAACAAGTCATCACCCAATTTCTTGACAATTCCTCTCAAGGACAATAAGAGTCTCCTCTCAGTGATCAATGTCTCAGTCCTTTCTGAACGGAGAAAGGTACCTTCTTCAGGGGATGGGATAGGCAAAGATCCGAACCAGACTGGAATTAAATTTTTCACCCTTAATCCATCTCCCTAAGAAAAGATTTGTGTTCTTGACTTAACCTACTTTCCAAGGGGGACCAGTCTGAAAGGAGATTTTGACTGGAGAATTTTTTCTTTACTGTAGTAAACCTACATAGGTTTTTAAAAGTCTTCCACAAAACACAAACTATAATATTTCTAGCAAGAGGCATATAAAGAATTCAGGTCAGATGAGAGAAATCATTGCCAGTTGGAAGGATAAAGGAAGATTCTATCTGGGATCACATATAATTTATGAAATGCTCATTTCTTTTCTATTGTTTTGCACTTTATTTTATTTTTTCAATTACATGCATTAATTTTCAATATTCATCTATTTGCAAGTTTACAAATTACACAATTTTCTACTACCCTCTCTTCCCTTCCTCCTCCTTATAGCAATGATCAATCTTTTAAAAGTTGTGCATGTACAACTATGTTTGATATAATATACATTATTCCAACAAAATCTAGTAATGGTGGTTTTGAAGAGGCCTGGTGTCTCAACTCCTTCTCTGGTTTCAATCCTTTAAGGGAGCTCAATTCCTTCCTTATTAACCCATCTGCCAGTTGACTCTTTGAAGACAGACTAAAACTAACTTAAATTTTGATCTTCCCCAACACCAAGCACAGTACTTTGCACACAGTAGGTTCTCAATGTTTGTTATATTTGTACTCATTCAATGGGCATAGATCAATCACAAACTATGTACTTACGAGGGAGCTGTCCTTCAGTTATAAAACTGGCAATGGGCTGAGGACTTGGGTGGCCATGGGCCCAGAAAATTCACATACTGAGTATTAATTTCTGAATACCTTACCTACTTTCAGAGATAAGATAATGAGTCAGTTAGCTAATAAACATTTATTAAGCACAACCTATACAGATTCTGGGAAAACAAAGAAGCACAACAGACTATGCTCCTCAAGGAGCAATCAATTAGATTGCTAAAAATCAGCAGGGGGAAGACAATAAAGAAAACAAAAAATGAATCAGATAACCACCTGAGGAAAACTGGGGGATAAGTAGGAGGTAGCAAAGGTATACCTTGATGATAGTGGTGGTGGTGGTGATGACAATATCATTTATAAAGCGCTTGTTTTGCAAAGGGCAGGAAATGTTATCTCATTTAATAATAATAATTCTTATTATAGTTAGTATTTATATAGCCCTTTGAAGTTTTCAAGGCATTTTACAAGTACTGTCACATTGCATTCTTCAAAACAACTTTAGAAAATTGGTATTATTTCCTATTAGGAAATGGAGGTAGACAGAAGTAAATGACTTGCCCAGGATCATACATCTTACAAGTATCTGTAGAAGGAAAATATCTATGTAGTTTTTATTATTAAGAAAATGTTATTTGTGCCTGTCTGATGTTTTCTGAGGCTCCCACAGCAGCAGGGACCCTTAATCAGATGTAAATTCCCTCCTACTGTAACTTCTTTGTTAAGTGATTATTCCTCCTAGACAAGAGCAACATCATTTATCCCTTCTCTAACTTCCTACCTCTCAGAATGGGTACCTGATCTCAGTCATGTAGAGGGGGTGGGATCTCCCTTTAACCCAATTTTTCCTGACTCTTCCTTGCATAGGAAGTGGACAAGACTATAAAAGTTTGGCTTATACTCCCCTGGACTCATTCACTAGAGTCCAGTCAACTTTTTTTTTTAAATATTTATTTATTCTCATTTTGTACAAATAATGACTTTTATACATTAATAAAATATTCTTGTTTAAGAGCAAACAAAATACTCCCTGCCCCCAAAAAATAGACTCGCTTGAGCGATAAAGTAAAGGGGAGAGAAAAAAATTAAAATTAAAATTGAAAAAAATAATATTAATAATTGTAGGCATGGCCAGGTGACACAGTGGACAGAGCACCAGCCCTGGAGCCAGGAGCACCCAAGCCCATATCCAGCCCTGTACACCCAACAATCACCCAGCTGTGTGATATACAAGCCACCCCAACCCCACTGCCGTGAAAAAACCCTAAAAAAGAAAAAAAAGACCTAAAATAAAATAAAATAAAGTAGTAATAATAGTAGGGGTAGCTGGGTGGTGGACAGAACACTGACCCTTGAGCCAGGAGCACATGGGTCCAAATCCAGCCTCAGACACCCAACAATCACCCTGCTATGTGGCCCCAGGCAGGCCACCCAGCCCTATTTGCACTGCACCCCTCTAAAACTAATAATAATAAAAAATGTGCTTCAGTCTGTGTTCCAACACCACCAAGTCTGTCATGGGTGGACCACATTCTTTATGATAAGTCCATCACAAAAGTTACTTCCATATTTTTTCCATGGTTGCCATTGCTGATTGCCACTCTCCCCTTTCATATTTCTCTACTACCATGTACTATATTTTCTCTCTCCTTTCACTGACTCTGCTGTAGGGTAGCTGTGGCACAGCAGACGGATCCCTGGCCCCCAAACCACCCCTTAGGCCCAGCTTCCACCTGGCCTCATAGTCCCGGACAGGCCATCCAATCCCAGCCCCTTGCAAGAAGTAAAAAAGAAAATGTGTTATATCTGACCACTCTCCCCCCATGGTCCATCCTCTCCTCCTTCATTCACATCCCCCCCTTTCCCCCTGCCTCCCTCCTTACTCCAGATGTCTATACCCCATTAAGTATATATGCTGTTTCCTCTCCTAGCCACCTCTGATGAGAACAAAGATTCCCTCATTCCCCCTTGCCTTCCCCCCCCCCCATATTATTGCAATAGCTCATTGTAATAAAGAAAAATCTTATTAATGAAATATCTTGGCCTATTCCCCCTCTCCTTTTTCTTTCTCCCATTACATTTCCCTTTTTTCTATTGACTCCACTTTTACACCATATGTTATCTTCAAATTCAGCTTTCTCCTGTGCTTCAACTATAAAAGCTCCTTCTACCTGCTCTGTTAATTGAGAAGGTTCATATGAGTATTATCAGTGTCATTTTTCTATACAGGAATACATGCAGTTCATCATCATTAAGTCCCTCATATTTTCCCCTTCTCCTCCAATCTCTATGTTTCACTTGAGTCCTGTATTTGAAGATCAAACCTTCTGTTCAGCTCTGGCCATTCCAACAGGAACATTTGAAATTCCCTTGGTTTGTTGAAAGTCCATCTTTTTCCCTGGAAGAGGACATTCAGCCTTGCTGGGTAGTTGATTCTTGGTTGCATTCTAAGCTCTTTTACCTTCTGGTATATTATATTCCAACCCTACGAGCTTTTAATGTAGTTGCTGCTAAGTCCTATGTGATCCTGACTGCAGCTCCATGATATTTGAACTGTGTCCTTCTGGCTGCTTGTAATATTTTCTCTTTGACTTGGGAATTCTGGAACTTGGCTATAATATTCCTGGGGGTTAGTTTTTTGGGATCTCTTTCTCGGGGGGATCGATGGATTCTCTCCATTTCTATTTTGCCCTCTGCTTCTAGGATATCAGGGCAATTTTCCTGTAGTAAGTCTTTGAAAATGATGTCAAGGCTCTTTTCCTGATCATGACTTTCAGGTATTGCAATAATTTTTAAATCGTCTTTCCTAAGTCTGTTTTCCATATCAGCTGTTTTTTTCAATGAAATGTTTCACATTTTCTTCTAATTTTTCATTCTTTTGGTTTTGAAGTATTGTGCCCTGACTTCTCATACATTCAGCAATCTCCCTGAGTTCTATTTTTTGTTTGAAGAATTTGTCTTCCTCAGAGAGCTTTCTTATCTCTTTATCCATCTGGCCAATTTTGCTTTTTAAAGCATTCTTCTCCTCAATAACTTTTTGAATTGTTTTATCCATTTGACCTAAGCTGTTTTTTAGCATGCTATTTTCTTCAGCATTTTTTTGGATCTCCTTGACTAAGCTGCTGACTTCATTTTCATATTTTTCCTGCATCTCTCTCTTTTCTTTTCGCAATTTTTTTTCTAACACCTTTACTTGATTTTCAAAGTCTTTTTTGAGCTCTGTCATAGCCTGAGCCCAATTTCTGTTTTTCTTGGAGTCTTTAGATGCAGGAGCTTGTGCTTCCTCATCTTCAGACTGAGTGTTTTGATCCTTCTTGGGCTCAATAGGCAAAATATTTCTCAATGGTGTTCCTCTTGTTTCTCTGCTTGCTCATTTTCCCAGCCTTAGCCTGGTTTTGGGGTGCTTCCTGATCTTTTGGGACACTCCCACAAGGGTTTCAGTATGTGAGGCTCTGTCCTCCCTCCTGGTCTTTGAATGACCATATGCGCCCCCCTTCTGCCACGGGGCTGAGGTGTATGGGGGGGGCTGCTGTTCTATGGGGGGGGCCTAGACTGTGATCAGGATCTGAATGTGGTCAGAACCCCAGACTTCTATTCCAGGGGCAGAGCTCAGCAGTCTCTCTCTTCCTTCACTCCCCTCCCTAGGTTCAATGGACTCATGCCCTAGGGGCTCCTACTTACTGGCTCAGCCCGCTTCTGTTTCCTGGATCTGGACTGCCTTGGCCATGCTGCTCACTCTGTTTGCTCTGAGGGCTGGGCTTCAGGTGCTCTCTCTGGCAGAGGTCCTCCCACTGTTCCCCCAATTTGTGCCAGTGCTCCCCAGGGCATAGGTCAGGAAATTCCCCTGCTGCTGTGAGCCTCTGGGAGGCTGAAGTTCTTTCACTCTGGCGGGCCACCCCTCCAACCCCGGGGAGCAGAGCCTTTTTGCTCTTTTCTAGGTTACCTTGAATAGGAGAACTGCCTCACTGGGTCTCTCTCTGTGGGTTCTATCTCTCGAAAATTTAGTTAGAGTCCTTAGTTTAGAAGTTTTATGAGAGAGAGCCTAAGAGAGGAGCCTCTCTTGTTACCATCCTGGATCCGCCCCCTCCAGTCAACTCTTATGGCTGTTTTTCTTTCCCTTTGCCTAAGGCACTCTAGCCTAGAGTTTTGTTTTTCAGCCTATCTTCAAACAATTTATTGTCTGTCCAAGAAAAAAATTTAATCTGCAAATTTTGCAGATTTGTAATAAAAAATCCTGAGCTTTTCCAACTCCAGTGAGTTTTCCAATTTTTTTTAGGGTTTTTTTTTTCAAGGGAATGGGGTTAAGTGGGTTGCCCAAGGCCACACAGCTAGGTAATTGTTAAGTGTCTGAGACCAGATTTGAACCCAGGTACTCCTGACTCCAGGGCTTGTGCTTTATCCACTACACCACCTAGCCACCCTCCACTATTCCACCTAGCTGCCCAAGTTTTCCACTTTCAAAGAACACTCATCTTTAGGGTAGCACCACCCATTTCCCCATCTTATCTCAAGCAGGGTTTGAAGTCAATCTTTTCCCTTTCCTCTTTCTCTTTCATTCTCTCTCTGATCTACTGTTTGCCACCTAAGGACTATGAAGGTTCCCATTTTACATATGAAGAAACCAAAGCACAAAAACAGTAAATAACTTAAGCACCTATTAGCTAAAGCTAATGAAATTACCACATGCTACTCAATAACAATTTTTCTCAACTTAAAAAGATTTAAGAAATAGTCCAAATTTATTTACAAAAGAAGGGGACTGAGGGTTCAGAGAGGAAATTTGACTTAAATAAGGCCTTACAACCTAGACAGCTCAACAACACAAAAAAGATTTGCTCCAGCATTAAACTTAACATCTTATCATCCTCATGACAACCCTGAAAGATTGGTACTATTATTATTCCTATGCTTCAGAGTATAATAATAATAATAATAATAATAATAATAATAATAATAATAATAATAATAATAATAATAACTCCTGTGAGAAATATAGGGGTGTTTGGGTTCCGAAAGAATGTGAAGGGAGAATTGTTAGTTTGCATAACCAAGACTGAGGTCTGCCTATATTGTTGCCTATGGACAGGTATGTGAGTTAAAGACAAAAAATTTAGCCTCAATCTAATCAAAAAACTGAGTTTAGGCCAGGTCTGCCCCACCTAGGTCTAAATTAATGCAGGGTCTTTGATCTTCTCCCTTGGCAGGTATCTGTTCATTCTCATTAGTATAATGAGCTGGAGGGGGGCAATGTATGGGGATTAATGTATCAATTAGATTGTGACCCCAGCCAATGATTAGCAAGAAGGGGCAGGAACAAAGCCTTTCAAATGGAATAAAAGACCTAACATTTCTGGGATTCCTCACCCCCTCCTACCTTAAGACATTAAGATGTCTTAATAAAAAAATCCATTTTAATTGTAATAGCTAGTACCTAAATATCACTTTAAGGTCTGCAAAGTGCATTACATATATTTTTTAATTTGCCCCAAGAAACATCCCTGGGAGGGTGGTCCTAATATTTTTTTAGATGAAGAAACTGAGGCTGACTTTCCTGGTTATTTGTCCAGTGCCTGTGGTGGGATCCAAAACCAGTTAACTTCTAGTCTAGCAATCTATCCCCAACTGTCATATTGTTTCACTAAGGGAGAACCATGAATTTATGATTATAAATGTCAAAATGAATTTCTTTTTTTCTTTGGCCACAATCACGTTGGTTTTTTAGAAAAAAATAAAATGACTGCCACAAGGTGTATGCACCCTGTCCTATAGGATCTCTGGCTGATGTATAGACTGTTGGTCGCTGACCACTAAAGTAGGAACATTGTTGTTCACAGTACTCCCCTTTTGAAACAATTATTCTGAGTGTTAAGGGCTTCTATGACTATGAGACAAAATTCTTCAGGGCAAAAATTTCTTTTGTGGAATTATTGTTTTTAAAGCTTCAGTTTCATAATTTAAAGCTTCCCAGACCAACCATATCAATGTCCTACAATGGTCAAAACAGTGCCCACCTCAGAAAAGAGAGAGAGAGAGAGAGAGAGAGAGAGAGAGAGAGAGAGAGAGAGAGGACCTTTAAAATCTAAGTATAATTGTGACCCAAAGTTAAGAGCTAGCTTGGATGCATTCATAGGCCCAGAGCTGCCTGCCCCATTCTCACAAATTTACTGGTCAGCCTCATAAATGAGGAGGTCAGACTGTCTTTCATTTCCCTGAAGTAAAAGCTTAAGGGTGAGATTCCTGTCTTAAAGACACAATGCCCCTAGCTAGTGCTCAGGAAGAATGACAAAGATGTTCCTTGCCTAGGAGGAATTTACAACCTAAGTCTGATTACACAGTAGGTGGAAAAATTTGTTAAGCTTTGGTTTTCCCCCCTATTAGTCTAATCACTTCTGTCTCCTTGCTGGGTCGTTATTATCCATCCATATTATATACTGTGAAGATGTGCTCTAAGGTTTTTTGGGTTTTTTTTTTTTTAGATTTTTCAAGGCAGTGGGGTCAAGCGGCTTGGCCAAGGCCACACGGCTAGGTAATTATTAAGTGTCTGAGGTCGGATTTGAACCCAGGTACTCCTGACTCCAGGGCCGGTGCTCTATTCACTGCGCCACCTAGCTGCCCCCCCTTTCCTCTCTCTCTCTCTCTCTCTCTCTCTCTCTCTCTCTCTCCTTTATAGATATATCCATGCCTTCCTGACAGAAGTACATATCCAGTCCTGCTCCCTTTCCTGATCATCAATTATCTATTGACAAAGAAACTGGCATATAATAGGTGCTAAATAAATATTAGCTTTTATCCTTGTTATTATTATTGTGCTGAGCTATTGTTAGGGATATATGAAGACAAGACAGATATCCAACAATATATAAAACTGCCTTCAAAGAACTTGCATTTCATTGAAGCAACAGTAAAAACATAAAATTATTAACAAAATACATATAAATAAGTACAATAGAGGATTATGGGGGAAGGAGGAGGAGGAGTGTAGCTTGTAGCTGGGTATATCAGGGAACCTCTTGTAGAAGCTGGCATTTGAGTTGTGTGAACACTGAAGGAAGCTAAGGATTTGACAGAAGTCTGGAACTAGTGCAAAAAAGAGATAGAAATACAAAGGAGGGTGGCTAGGTGGCCTAGTGGATAAAGCACCGGCCCTGGAGTCAGGAGTACCTGGGTTCAAATCTGGTCTCAGACACCTAGCTGTGTGGCCTTGGACAAGCCACTTAACCCATTTGCCTTGCAAAAACCTAAAAAAAAAATACAAAGGAGAAGTCTGGGCAAAGGCCTTTGAAAAATCTTTAGAGAGAGTAAGTAAACCCTGGTGGGGGGAGGGAATGTGGGGTGGCAGACAACTACGAAAGGGGTAGGGTTGAGTTGGGTCTTGCATGTTTAACAAATGGAAATTTAAAAAAAGAGTATTTCTAGACCTGGGCATCAGCCTGAGTAAAAGCATGGAGATGGAAATGTAGGACAAAAATCTGGGATCCAGAAGAGTTCAATTTGTTAGGAATGTAAAGTATATGAAGGGGAAGCACTCTAAGATAAGATCTGCTGGGTAAACTGGAGACTCATTGAAGAAGGCTTTGAATGCCAGGATTGGGAAGGCAATAGAGCATCACTTAAAATGACTTTAGGAGATTGAATCAGGGATTAGAAAAGGAAGGAGGGTGTTAAAAATCCTCCTTCTTCCCCCATTATCCTCTATTGTACTTATTTATATGTATTTCAATAATATTTTTATGTAGGTACTGTTTATATTACTGGATGTGTATCTTGTTGAGAAGAGATGGGCTTGAACTAGAGTAGGAGAGTTCTTGCAGAAGCAGGAAAGGCCAAGAATTGTCCACTAAGCGGATGAGTGAGTGCTAGGAGAGATCAGCCTGCTCCCCATTAGTTATCCGCTCCCAGACCCGGCTGGTGCTGTATGGGAGCAAATTTTCCTTCCTTGTCTAGGAAACAGTGGACCAGAGTCACAACCAAATTTTACCTGAAAAGCCCGCAAAGTCGATCGGAACTGGTGCTGGAGACATCAGGAATGTGAAGGGGAGAAATGTGGATAGAGGTCGAGGAAGAAGTGACTAAATCTGTCCCAGGCCCGGTGAAGACGGAAGGAATCAACTATTTAGTTTTCCATTTGATCCTTCAAACTCTTCACAACCTGGTTGGTCTCCCACCGTACCCTCCATCTCAGTCCCATCTTTTAGAACCCTCCTGCATCCCATTCTTTGCACGGGCTGCCCCCCAATTTTGGGAGGCTTTACTTATTCCCTCTGCTGTTTAAAAGTATTCCCAGATGTCCTTCAAGAGAGCCCCAAAGTTCTTTTCCTGTCTCCACTTTCTAGGGGCTGGAAGAGCCTTCTCTAAGGTAACTCTCCAGGTGTGCGGTTTGCACCTTAGGTGTCTATTTTTTTCCAGGTCTCTTTCAAAGAATGTAAGCTACTTAAGGGAGACAGAAAGACAGGGTTTGCCCGTAATCGAAAAGAAATGAGCCTGTGATTTAGGTTAATTGCCAGAAAGGAGAGGGCCGGGTCCGGTACTCTAAAGAAATCTGTACTAATCTCTCCGCCCTGAGGTGCCCCTGATGGCCCTCCCAATCCCTCTTCCCTTTCTTCCATACCTGTTAGGGCATTTATTACAGCGCTCTTAATTTATTACAGCGATTGTGATTCTCAAGCACGGATCCCCTCGGTCCCCGTCTCCAGCCCACCCCCGCCGCGCCCCCTTACCCTCTGGCTGCTCCTCCTGCCGACCGTCCGGGTTTCTAAGGCCTTCTCAAACGGCCGCAACTTGCAGAGTTTACACGTTGCCTAGCAACCCCGGCCGGGGGCCAGCAGAAAGAAAGAGGAACCCCCAGAGGTCACGTGACATCCTCCCCCCCCCCCCAAGTTGCTTCGTGGGGAAGCTGGGTTAACATACCGTCATCCAGTCAAAAAGCATGCATTTAGTAAGCACCTACTATGGATCAGACACTGTGGTTAGCGCTAGGGTTATCCAGAAAAGCAAAATAAAAACAATCCTCAAAGCAGGGGAAGGGGCGAATGTTGAAAGGAGTGGAATGTTGCGGAGTGGGCCTGCTGTGGAATTTCTCCTTCCAGGGTAGTTCCCCAATATCTGGAATCCCCTGGAATATCTGCTTTGGTTAACAGATATTAGCAAACAAGATTACAAATAAGGCCATTTATAAATTTAGATTTAGCATAGACTTTTGAATTCATGGAGTCAACCCCTCATTTTACAGAAGCTGGAAATGAATTACAGAGAGGTCCCTGCCCAAGGTTAATCAACTGGTGTCTGAGGCAGGACTTGAAAACTTTCAATTTCAGTACCCAATTCCCATAGAACACTTTATCTCAAATAATTGTATTTGCTATAGGACTTTAAAGTTTTCAAAGCACTTTACCTACATTCAGTACTTTCAAAGTGAGTAGTAGAAATATTATTATTCTCATTTTACAAACAAGAAGACTGAGGCAGGTTACTGAATTTCTTCAAAATCACAGCATTGCAAGGTATAGAAGTAGGATTCAAAGCAATCCCCTCCTGATTCCCAGTGTGGCAAATGGTTCGCACTATCTCCCACCTTGTTGGTTATTTGCAGCTTGGAAATGTTTGTTCTGATATTTCATTTCAACTCCTTGAGGCCTCAGGTTTTTCATCTGTTTAAAATAATTGGACGAGATGAACTCTTAAGTGTCTTTCAGCTCTAAATTCTATGATAGCCTGCTTCCCTCAAAGAGCTTAAAAATTTAATTGGATAAGTGGATGCAAATCTAAGGAGTTCCAAAGTAACCTATGGAAGAACTCTAAAGGCTGGTAGGTCGGGAGTAAAAGATCTTTAAAATTGGCTTTGTAAGATGGTTAGGACTTGGATGGGAGAAATATGGAGGAGAAGGATATAAAGGAAGTAGGAATGGACAAGAAGGAAGCAATTAGCACAGTTCTTGTACATTTTTGTTGTTGTTTAGTTGTTTTAGTTATTTCCAATTTTTCATGACCCCATTTGGAGTTTTCTTGGCAAATATACTGGAATCATTTTACACTGAGGAAATTGAGACAAACAGGGTTGAGTGAATTGTCCAGGGTCACACACTATCTGAATTTGAACTACCAAAAGATGTCTTTCTGACTCCAATCCCTGTGATCCACTTTGCCACTTAGCTACCCTATCTGATGTGATACAAGAAGACTTTGAATGTGAGGTTAATGAAGTTATAGTATTGGATTTGTATAGTATGAAAAATTAGAATATTCAAGACTCAAATTTACAGGCAAAGTAGAAGAAATGAATAGGTTGAACTACAATATTTTAGCAACTTGACTCTGTATTTATCCTGAATATAAGAAGTCATTTTTACATGTCTTCTCCATTTAGAATGTCAACTCCTTGAGGGAAGAGACTAAATTTTTTATAATCTTATTTTGTATCAACAGCCTTAGCTGGCACATGGTAAGATTAAATAAATGTTTATTGGCTAGCTGTCTGATTAAAAGACCTCTAAATCTAATAATTTTACAGTTTGGATCTTCATAATCTCTAATCCCTTTCTCTCATCTGGGAATTCTTGTGGTCCAATATTACTGATGTGTCATGATTCAACACCACAAATATGTTTTTGATAACCACCCTGTTAGATAAACACCCTGTTCCTCTATTGTAACTTTATTATTAGTCTTGTAGTCTTGTTCTAAATTCTCTAGAAGTCCCTTCAAAAGCTCTATAAAACTCTAGGCCCTCTCTTTTAAGTTGAGATTCTTGACTGGAAAAGGGAAATCCATGATGGCTAACATTATTCCAAGTAACTGATTGATTAATTAATAAATCATTTCTACTATATGAAAGGGCTGCTAGATGGAGCAATGGGCAGATCATCAGGCTTAGAGTCAAGAACACAAGGGTACAAATGTGGCCTCAGGCACTAGTTGTGTGATCCTGGGCAAATCACTTAATTCTGCCTCAGTTTTCTCATCTATAAAATGAACTGGAAGAGGAAATGGCACTCCAATATCTATGCCAAGAAAACCTGAAATGAGATCACAGAGTCATATATGACAAACAAATGAACAACAATACATAAAATGCCCCCAAATACAATATAGAATAACTTGATCTATTTTCTTCCATAAGTGGAGAGGGAACATTAGACTTAAGAGTCTGAGTGCTTGGTTAAATCCCAGTTTGGAGGTTCTTTACCAGGATTTTGGCTAGAGCCCTGTCATTTAACTCTTTGGAGCTGGAGATTCCTCCCATGCAGAGATAGTATGGTATATTTGAGAGAGGACTGGACTTGCATTCAAGAGAAACCTGGGGTTGAATCCCAGCTCTGATACTTATTATCTAACATCATATGCAAGTTATTGAATTTTTCTGAGACTCATTTTTTTTTATCTGCAAAATGGTGATAAGACTAGTAGGGGCCTAACAGGATTATTTTAATCAAATGAGTAAAGTGTATAAAGGACTTTACAAAAATTTAAGTACAATATAAATTTCATCTATTATCATTACCTATTTCACAACGATGCTAGTGAGGCAGGTATTTTTAATGGTATATCATTTTTTCCAATTATATTTAGAGACAATTCTTATTTTTGTATTTTTCTCCTTTCCCTCCCCTCTTCTTAAGTTGGCAAGCAGTTTATATAACTTATATATGTAAAACATATTTCCACAGCTGTGAAAAAAGAAACAAAACAAAAGAAAAAATAAAGAGAAAATAGTATAGTTTGATCTGCATTCAGAGTTCCTAAGTTTTTTATTTGTATATAGTATTTTCCATCATGAGTTCCTTTGTAATTATCTTGGATTATTGTATTTTTGAGAAGAGTTAAGTCATTCATAGTTGATCATCACACAATGTTGATGTTACTGTGCACAATATTTTCCTGGTTCTGTTAATTTTACTTTGCATCAATTCATACTAGTCTTTCCAGGTTTTCTGAAATCTGTCTGCTCATCATTTCTTATTGCACAATACTATTCTATTACATTTATATACCACAACTTGTTCAACCATTCTCTAATTGATAAGCATCCATTCAATTTCCATTTTTTTGCCACTATAAAAAGAGTTGCTATAAATATTCTTGTACATGTAGGTCTTTTCCCATTTTTGTGCTCTCTTTGGGATGCAGTAGTGTCATTGGTGTATCAAAGGGTATATGCAATGTTTTGTAGCCCTTTGGGCATACTTTCAATTTGCTCTCTAGAATGGTTAGATCAGTTTACAGCTCTACCAATAGTGCATTGGTATCCCAGTTTCCCCATATACTCTCCAACATACATAATTTCCATTTTTCTTATATTAACCAAACTGATGGGTATGAGTTGGTTGCTTTAATTTGTATTTCTCTAATCAAAAGTGATTCATATGTCTATGCATATACTTTGATTTCTTCATCTGAAAACTGCTTGTTCATATCCTTTGATCATTTATCATTTGGGAAAAAGGTTTGTGTTCTTATAAATTTGATTTAGTTCTGTATATATTTGAGAAATGAGGCCTTTACCAGAGACATTCACTATAAAGGTTGTTTCCCAGCTTTTTGCTTTCCTTCTAATCTTGGTTGCATTAATTTTGTTTGTGCAAAACCTTTTAAGGTTAATTCATTAATTACTTAATTATTAAATAATTAATTTATTAATGTATTAAATTTAAAATTGATATACTCAAAATTATCTGTTATACAATGTTCTCTATCTCTTGTTTAGTCATAAATTCTTCCCTGAGGAAGATGTTTTTAAAAGCATCTGAGTCACTATTAAGCACTAGGGAGTCATTGAAAGTTGTTGAACAGGAAAGTTATAACTGACCTCATCCTAAACATATGGAATATTTTTTCACTCTCTACACATCAAATGTGTTATTTGCCCTTTCTGTCTATAGAGGATTGATTTATCTTCCACTTATCTTTAGTTATTCATTTGTTTTAGTCATAGCCAACTCTTCTTGACTCCCATTTTGGGTTTTCTTGGCAAAGATTGGGGAGCAGTTTACTCTTTCCTTCTCCATCTCATTTTACAGATGAAGTAAAAAGGGTTAAGTGACTTACCCAGGGTCACACAGCTAGGAGGTGTTTGAGGTTGGATTTGAACTCAGGAAAAGGAGTCTTCCAGACTGTAGGTCTGGCACTCTATTGTGATATGTACATAATAAGTGTTTAATAAATGCTTGTTAATTTGAAATGAATTGAATTAAATTTCTTAGGTCCATAAAAAATTAAGATCTAACATTCCAAAGCAAAATCAAGTGGGACTACTACTGGCCCATCCATCCCACTTGACTACAACTCCTTTTTCACCATCTTCTTTGAGCCAAGGATGCCAAAAGAGGTTAGCTAGGAGAGAAATCAGTTGGGAACTATGTGACACATAAGAGTAGATGCACTGAGTGTCTAAATAGTTATCAGAATCTGATAGAGCTAAAGAGTTAAGAAAAATACTCCTACCCAAATAGGCTTTTGTTAGTTCTGATTTTAGTTATGAAATGTTTTCTCCCATTCCCTTCTTCTAATGTGAGTAAACAGATCTAATTTTAGAATCAACACAGTTTCTTTCAAATATATTCTGGTGATGGGGAAAGAAGAATGCTGAAAACTCCATTCATCTTTTTTTCTTGTTAACTGAGTGATGCCCTGCCCAGCACAAAATCATTACAGTTCTCATGTCCAGATTGGCAATGAACCTCAACCTCTGCCCTTTTTTATAATAGTTCCAAGCTGGTTATATAGTCTAACAGAGGCAATAAGGTATACTGTTTACAGTAGGAGACATTGGTAAAATTCTAGTCCTTTTCCAGCAAGGTCCTAGGCCATCTGATCAGATTCAGGACCAGGGACCAGAAATCCAACCCATCCCTCAAGGTTTTCTTATATACCTGCTGTGGTATCACTCCCCCTTCCTTCTCAGTTTGGGTATCCCTGTTAACAGATTGATGGACATTGACCTAGAGTTTCATATGCTTTTCTCATAGCAAGTGGAAACACTCATAAATCAGATGAAATAATATTTCTCAGGAGATCTTCATAGGGGAAATCCACTGAATTAGTGGAAGTGGCAGGGTATCAAAGCTTGGCCTTGAGGTCTCAATTCTTGGCAGAGTTATAAACTATTCATGAAGGCCATTAACACCTATGGAACCTAGAAGGATTAATTTATCATTCTATTAATTATAGAAGCTCCAGTGACATCTTGTTAGAGGAAGTCATCTTCTGTCATTAATTCATAATAGACCATGCTGAATGGATGATTTATGATCCTGTGTGATCTGTTCAGTAGTTTAGTGTTACTGAAAACTCAGTAATAGCTTTTCAGAAATAGTATAGTAGAGAAGCTAAGTGGCACAGTGGATAGAGCACTAGTCTAAAAAGAAGAGTAGTATATCAAGGGGCTACTTTGGGGAGTTTGCAAGTCTAGAAATCTAACATTCATTTGGTTTGACCTACTAGATGTACACCTGGTACTTTATGAATAGAAACTTTCAAAAACTTGAGTCTCACAGGGTCATAAGAGCCAGGGAGAGAGATGACTGTACAGTCCACTTTAGGTTTTTAGAGCCATATACTGCTTTAGTCAAACAAAGATAGATTTGAGGATGACTTGATAAACGGGAGAGGGAGAAGAAATGGTCATCAGGATACAGTGTGAGGGATGTGGGTTCTCTAAAACCTAAGGAAACCAGTAAACCTCTGAGCTTCCTTTTTAGATTATTTAAAAGTGAATGCCAGTAGCTTATTCCAGACTTTGGATGCATTTGGGTTTTCCCCATCCATTATAACTTCCTATGTCAAAAACTCAACTGAATTGACTGGATCATGGTTTTTTTTTTTTAAGGTTGTTGTCCCTTATATAGACCACTATCCAATCTAGGACCTCAGTCACCACAGCCTCATCCAGTCTGGATAATTATATGTTGACCATAAAGTGATAGGTATCAGTGCCCTCAGGAAGGGAAGGCAATTGTGGAACTCTGCCCACTGGAATGTGGTTGTATGAGTTTCCTGTAGTACTGGGAAAGAATAGTGAAAGTATACTGAATTCCTTCCCAGGTAAAAGCAAATTGTTCTTGACTAATATCAGGTACAGAACAGAGGGGAAAAAACTAAACCAAACCAAAACAAAAGACTGATAAGGTCAGTAACCCTATACCACACACCCTAACCTAGGCTACCTAGTAACCCATATTAATAAAGTCGAAAATGGTTCAAACATGAGCATGATTTTGTTCATCTCACTCTCATGCACTGTAAGACACCAGGTACCATCTACCTAACTCACAGACTAAAGAGGGTTATAAGGGAAGTGAATATAGCAGAGTTAATTTGGTCTCCTTCATCTCCATCATTAGAGAGAATACATTTTTCATCTGCCTGGGGATCTGATCTAGTTAGATGTTAAATACATGGGGTGGTTCAATCAACTCCATCCAACTGAGCAATTGGGCTTCCAGGGGGATACAGAATACTTGCCTTTACTACAAAAGCAGTCATCACCTAGCTGCTTACCAGTAGCTGGTTCTTGATACTACAAGAAGCAACATGGTGTCATACTTAATTAGAATAGCTCAGAAGAAACTAGTGCAAATGAGACCAAAAATGAAAAAGCATTTGAGGAAATCTTTGGTTCCTGCTGAATCCAGATGCAAGACTGAAGATCTGAATCTCTAACTAACTAACAGTAGATTTTAGATTTCTACTTTGCTGAGGCCTACACTCAGCTAGGAACCATTTCTAGTTATTTGAAGTTGCTTCTTTGGTTTTGCATGTCATTAGGGCTACCCAGGACAGGTAGGTAACACAGTAAAAAGAGTGTTGGAATGGATTCAAGAAGACTCATCTTCCTGAGTTCTGGCCTCCAATATTACCTTTGTTACTTTGGGCAAGTCATTTAACTCTGTTGGTCTCAGTTTCCTCGTTTATTAAATAATCTAGGGAAGGAAATGGCAAACTACTGCAGTATCTTTGCAAAAAAAAATACCCCAAATGGGATCAAAAAGAGTTGGACACAATTGAAAAATGAATAAATAACAGTTATTCATCAGTATTTGCGAGATCTCCCTGGGACTCCCCAATTTTTAAAACCACATTGAATGATTATACAGGAAGATAGTATCCTTTATAAAGTCTTCCTTAATCTCTTCCTTTCTCACCTTACCATCACCCCTAGAGAGTAGTGATCTCTCTCATTTGAACTCATTATCTTCATTTTACTTAGAACTCTTATGTACATATATGTGTGTGTAAGATTTTTATATTAATTGATATGCTATGTATAATGGATTTAATAATAATAACTGCTTCTAGAGATCCTTTTTAGAAGTTAGACTCTGGGCCAGGGGAAACAGTGAAAACAAAGAAGTAATTTGTTTTATTCATGATAAGTCTTGTATTCTTTTGCCTGTGTTAAGTGAGGTGTATCAGTATAACTTGTACTGTACTGTAACTCCCAAAACTATACAATCAACCCAGCAGTTCTCACTTGGACTCCCACTTGGATGGTCACAAGTGATGTAATCATTGTATTGTCCTGCATGGTAGACTTGTTCTGGAAAGATCACTCAAGCCTCAAATCTGATTGCTCTATGATCCATCTTCCCACTTATGATCACATATAAAATATCTGACTCCACAAATGTGAAATGGAATTGCAAGGAATGGAGTAATGTCATGATTTGCAAATTGGTTCCTTGCAAAGAAATTAATAAACCTCTACTTACTTTACTAGCATTCTTGCCTTGGGTCTGCTTAGAGATGGTTCAGTAAAAACAGGGTTGACATTCATATACATACATATGTAAATGTTTATATAAAGCTATGATATAAAATAGAATATCCTTACTCCCTGACTAGGTTACAAGATTTTTGATGATAAGGGGAAGGTTTTATGTATCTTCCATAATGATTGTACTTCTGTAACACTGACTTCCTAGCATCTGACCTGGAGAGCATTGCTAGAGAAATGTCAGACTCTGGAATAAAGAATGGATTTTGGTCCAGAGTTCACCAGAGTTCATTGATATTTTTTGAATTTGGCTTTAGAGGTTTCAAAGAAGACGAGTCAGCAGATCACCTTTTTGTTTAAATTAATTTTTTTTCCAATCAACAAAAATCTACTTTTTTTTTCCTGGTCTCCCCCCCTACCCCCAGTTGAGTAAGAAAGAAAAACACTCCCCTCTTATTCCTATTCCAAACATATAGGTAAAGTAAAGTAATCTTCTACATTGTCCATATCCAAAGTATAGGAGAATATCTGAGCCCATTCCAGATGTATGCCTGTTGTTCCCTTTACCCCTAACTCCCTTTGAGTTTGAAATAAAATGCAGCCTTCTATAAGAGCTTGTCTCAATCTTGATTAATGCCAGTGCCTTCTCTTTGAGGTATCTCCAATTTATCATACATACATGTACATATGTTTATATTTGTATGTGTATATATATATACACATATATGAATTATATGTATAAAATATAATTTGTATTACACAGTTGTTTGCATGTTGTGTCCCTCATTTGGCTATAAGTTTCTTGAAAGCAGAGACTATTTTTGGTCTTCTTTGTATCCTCAACACTTAGCATAGTGCCTGGCTCAATGTTGATACTTAATAAATGTTGACTTGACCTAATTTTAACAGTTTGTGTAGCAGGATAAAATGATCCAAGTTGCAGGGCACAAGAAAAACACCCCACAATGAGAGTGTTAGTTGGGAAGGACACACACATGCACCAAACCTGGATATATTCGTTTCTCCTCTCTCCTATCCCCACTCACAAAATCTATTCCAGGTCAGGTAATATCTCTCCATTAATGATTCACTTCACTCAAACTCTATTCTTTCTTTACCTTCCAGTGAAGAACAGAAAAAAGTTAAAGTACTTAGAGGTTGATTCTGCTACCTTGATTGGCAATGTGAGCTTCTGGTTCCTTCAGATCTAAATGAAGTGTTTCCTCCACCTACATTACTCTCCATCTTGTCATTGGTATCACTTTATTTCATTTGATAAAATGAAAATGGGATAGCTGCTAATCTTTGTGTGATTGATGCTGAGGCAGGGAGAGATTTGGGAAAAGGGTTTTATCCCTTTGGTCCCTTAAAGAAATGGGGAATAACCTGTTTAAGTGAGGGCCAAGGTGCAAGGGGAAGAGTAGGCAACAATCCCTTTTGGAAGCAAGAGGACCATATCAAGAGCATCATACCTTTGGCAAACACAAATTTCCATTAATCAGGAAAAATTATGCAAAGGGTCAGAATTTACATAACCTCTCCATGTCCAATTGAGGTAAGTCCTTGGTTCCTTATGTCAAAGATGGGTCCAGGCAGGATCACCTTTCATAGGATGCTCATCCTTTCAGAGATAACTGTATTACAACTGAAATTATTTTGTATCCAAGGTGAATGCTGGAGCTTCCCTCCACCTACAAGTATTCTATTCTAAAGAGATACTAATTACAGGTGAACTCCACTTCACCTCTTACAAATGAAGCATCCATTCTTGTTACATTCAATCAGTGTTCAAGAATTGATTCAGTATGTCTTCCTTTGGGGGGATTAAGGCATACTTATTCTTTATTATGGTTATAAGAGAATAGGCATTTCAAACACATAAACAGAGTCTTGTGGCTCTCAAAACACTTCCCACTAAAATATATGGGACAAAATGCTAGGGAAAAGAAGAATAATAACCAAGGGAACCAAAATAATTGAAGACCTACAGTAGGAACATTATGCAAAATTTACAATGAAGGTATGACTTATCTAGCAATGATACATCTTGAAATTTTCTGAGGAACAAATAAATATTAATGGATAAATGATTACAATGAATTCACTTAAATGAGCTACAAGGTTTCTATTGTTCTCCTTGCAGGCAGTAAACTTTCCCACAGGAATACACACAGGAATACACCTTCCCATAGTTTCTTCTAGATAATACTTAACGGATTCAAAGTCCTAGCTCTCTAAGAAGTATCACAAAATGAGACAAACCTAGAAAGCATGATTTCCAAATAGGGATTTAGTAAACATTTAGATGAATAAATGACCAAAGAGCTTGCATCATTTTCATCTGACTGATATATTCATTTTAAGAGAGCTCAACAAAATTTGCCAAGCACACTATTGGAGGGGGAGGGGGAAGGCAATTCTTTGCTTTTCAGATATACATCTAAATGATGCCATTGACAATAAGGGTCCTTATATATTGCTTGATACATGGTAAAACATAACTTTTTACAAATATATTAACTGCAAAGGAAAGTGAGACCTATTTGACTCACTACTGACTACTTCTCTAATATAAACTCTTTTCTACCATCTGCAGAGTTATCTTATGTAACCAAAAATGACAATATTATTACTAGGGGACTAGAGGTCTGGAGGTAATGTTTCCTCTCTCTTTTTCCAATGTTATAAATAAACTATGCTACATGACCAACCAAACAGTGGGCATAGAAAAGAGGGTTTAATATGGAATCTAATTGCCAGGAAATGTTAGTAACCCTTTCTGTTACAAGGTTTCTAAGAGACTGTCCATGTAATGTCAGAATTTCAGTAATGTCCTTACATTCCCATTTTTTTGTTTTTGCTTTTAGCAAGACAATGGGGTTAAGTGGCTTGCTCAAGGTCACACAGCTAGGTAATTACTAAATGTCTGTGGCCAGATTTGAATTCAGGTGGTGGATAGAGCACCAGTCCTGGAGTCAAGAGGACCTGAGTTCAGATCCAACCTCAGACACTTAATAATTACCTAGCTGTATGATCTTAGGCAAGTCATTTAATCCCATTGCCTATTAAAAAAAAGAAAGAAATTTACTCTTGATTAGGTTGAATTGAACCACAACTGAGATCCCTACTACCCAGGGAAAATTCCCACGTGGAAGTTTCTAGGGTCCTTGCCCCCTTCCACTGGGATTCATAGCCTGAAGGGGAAAACAGTCAGATCTTCCTTGTCCAGATTGTCAAGGGCCACTGAAGTCTCATGACCAGGCCTTGCTACTTCATATTACTACTCATTCCCTGAAATGTTCCCCCTTCCTCGTCCCCCTCCTAAAGGTATAGGAAGCTTTAGCATGGATCTTAGAGTTGGAAAATCCACTAGACAGCATCTAGGGCAGCAGATTGGCTACCCTGTTATCTCAATTAAAGACTATTCCTCAACTCATGGCTTTGGTTTATTTCAGGACTTGATATAATAAATAGATTGTTGTATATTGATATTACAAGAATCTTTAAGGGAGTGGCAGTCCATTTTAATATGGTATTAACAATTTCTATCATTATAATAACAGTTTATCTAGCTATAAATAATTTTCCCATTGGAGTTCTTATTTTTTTAGGTTTTTGCAAGGGAAATGGGGTTAAGTGGCTTGCCCAAGGCCACATAGCTAGGTAATTATTAAGTGTCTGAGACCGGATTTGAACCTAGGTACTCCTGACTCCAGGGCCTGTGCTTTATCCACTGCACCACCTCGCCGCCTAGCCACCCACTCCCCCTGAGTTCTTAATGGACAACAAGCTGAATGTGATTATGTGATATGACAGCGAAAAAAAAATTTAACGTTATTTAGGGCCATGTTAAGAGAGGCATAATTTAGGGGGTGGAGCCAAGATGGCAACAAGAAGGGATCCTGTCTTAGGCGCTCTCTCATAAAACTCATAAGCTAAGGACTCTAACTAAATTTCTGAGAGACAGAACCCACAGAGGGACCCAGTGAGGCAGTTCTCCTACTCAAGGTAACCTGGGAAAGAGCAGAAAGGCTCTGCTCCCCAGGGTTGGAGGGATGGCCCACCAGAGGGGTGGCCCGCCAGAGCGAAAGAACTTCAGCCTCCCAGAGGGGAGCCGCGGGGGAGTTTCCTGAGCTACTGAGCTTCGCCCCGGGGAGCACCAGGCACAAAGTGGGGGAAGAGGGGGGACCTCTGACAGAATGAGCACGTGAAGCACAGCCCTTGGGGCACACAGTGAGCAGCCTGGCCACCACAACCCAGATCCAGGAACAGAAGCAGGCAGAGCCTGTAAGCAGGAGCCCCCAGGGCACCAGCCCATTGAACCTAGAAAGGGGAGTGAAGAGAGAGAGAGAGACTGCCTAGCTCTGCCTCTGGAACAGGACTCTGGGGATCTGAACACATTCAGATCCTGATCACAGTCTAGGCCCCCCCATAAAACAGCAGGGCCCCCCACCACCTCAGCCCCGTAGCAGAGGGAGGGCGCATATGGTCATTCATAGACCAGGAGGGAGGACAGAGCCTCACAAACTGAGACCCTTGTGGGAGTGTCACAAAAGCTCAGGAAGCACCCCAAAACCAGGCTCAGGCTGGGAAAATGAGCAAGCAGAGAAACAAGAGGAACACCATTGAGAAATATTTTGCCTATTGAGCCCAAGAAGGATCAAAACACTCAGTCTGAAGATGAGGAAGCACAAGCTCCTACATCTAAAGACTCCATGAAAAACAGAAATTGGGCTCAGGCTATGACAGAGATCAAAAAAGACTTTGAAAATCAAATAAGGGAGTTGGAAGAAAAATTGAGAAAAGAAAGGAAAGAGATGCAGGAAAAACATGAAAATGAAGTCAGCAGCTTAGTCAAGGAAATCCAAAAAAAGGCTGGAGAAAATAGCATGCTAAAAATCAGCTTAGGTCAAATGGATGAAACGGTTCAAAAAATTATTGAGGAGAAGAATGCTTTAAAAAGCAAAATTGGCCAGATGGAAAAAGAGATAAGAAAACTCTCTGAGGAGAACAAATCCTTCAGAGAAAGAATAGAATTCAGGGAGACTGATGAATTCATGAGAAATCAGGACTCATTACTTCAAAACCAAAAAAATGAAAAATTAGAAGAAAATGTGAAATATCTCATTGAAAAAATAACTGATATGGAAAACAGACTTAGGAAAGATAATTTGAAAATTATTGGAATACCTGAAAGTCATGATCAGGAAAAGAGCCTTGACATCATTTTCAAAGAATTACTACAGGAAAATTGCCCTGATATTCTAGAAGTAGAGGGCAAAATAGAAATGGAGAGAATCCACCGATCTCCCCAAGAAAGAGATCCCAAAAAACTAACCCCCAGGAATATTATAGCCAAGTTCCAGAATTCCCAAGTCAAAGAGAAAATATTACAAGCAGCCAGAAGGACACAGTTCAAATATCGTGGAGCTGCAGTCAGGATCACATAGGACTTAGCAGCAACTACATTAAAAGCTCATAGGCTTGGAATATAATATACCAGAAGGCAAAAGAGCTTAGAATGCAACCGAGAATCAACTACCCAGCAAGGCTGAATGTCCTCTTCCAGGGAAAAAGATGGACTTTCAATGAGCCAGGGGAATTTCAAAGGTTCCTTTTGGAATGGTCAGAGCTGAACAGAAGGTTTGATCTTTAGATACAGGACTCAGGTGAAGCATGGAGATTGGAGGAGAGGGGGGAAATATGAGGGACTTAATGAGGATGAACTGCATGTATAGAAAAATGATACTGATAATATTCATATGAACCTTCTCAGTTAATAGAGCAGGTAGAGGGAGCTTTTATAGTTGAAGCACAGGAGAAAGCTGAATTTGAAGATAAAATATGGTGTAAAAATGGAGTCAATAGGAAAAAAGGGAAATGTAATGGGAGAAAGAAAAAGGAGAGGGGGAATAGTCCAAGATATTTCACATAATAAGATTTTTTTATTACAATGAGCTATTGCAATGATATGGAATGGGGGATGCAAGGGGGAATGAGGGAACCTTTGCTCTCATCAGAGATGGCTAGGAGAGGAAACAGCAAATATACTCAATGGGGTATAGACAACTGGAGTAAGAAGGAGTGGGGAGCAGGGGGAAGGGGTGGGGATGTGAATAAAGGAGGAGAGGATGGACCATGGGGGGACAGTGGTCAGATATAACACACTTTCTTTTTTACTTCTTGCAAGGGGCTGGGATTGGATGGCCTGCCCAGGACCATAGGGCCAGGTGGATTCTGGGCCTAAGGGGTGGCATGGGGGCTCAGGGCTTCTTGGCCCCAGGACCAGGGATCTGTCTGCTGTGCCACTCAGCCACCCTACAGCAGAGTAAGAGTGAAAGGAGAGAGAAAATACAGTACACGGTAGTGGAGAAATAAGAAAGGAGGGAGTTGCAATCAGCAATGGCAACGTTGGAAAAATATGGAAGTAACTTTTGTGATGGACTTATCATAAAGAATGTGATCCACTCACGACAGAGTTGATGGTGTTGGAACAAAGACTGAAGCGCATTTTTTGTTATTATCATTTGGGGGAGGGTGCAGGGCAAGTGGGGCTGGGTTGCCTGCCTGGGGCCACATAGCAGGGTGATCTTTGGGTGTCTGGGGCCGGATTCTGACCCAGGTGCTCCTGTCTCAAGTGCCAATGCTCTGTCTGCCACCCAGCCACCCCTATTATTATTACTATTTTATTTTATTTTGGGTCTTTTTTTCCCTTCTTTTTGGTTTTTGCAGGGCAGTGGGGACCGGGTGGCTTGCATGTCACATGGCTGGGTGATTATTGGGTTTACGAGGCTGGATATGGACTCGGGTGCTCGTGGCTCCAGGGCTGGTGCTTTGTCCATTGTGCCACCTGACCACACCTACAATTATTACTATTATTTTTTTATTTTAATTTTTTTCTCTCCCCTTTACTTTATCGCTGAAGCAAGTCTATATTTATGGGGGGAGGGGGTATCTCATTTACTCTTAAACAAGAATATACTAATGTAAAAATACCATTAATTGTACAAAATAAGAATAAAAAATAAATTAAAAAAAATTATTGGAATACCTGAAAGTCATGATCAGGAAGAGCCTTGACATCATTTTCAAAGAATTACTACAGGAAAATTGCCCTGATATTCTAGAAGCAGAGGGCTAAATAGAAATGGAGAGAATCCATCGATCCCCCCAAGAAAGAGATCCCAAAAACCAACCTCTAGGAATATTATAGCCAAGTTCCACAACTCCCAAGTCAAAGAAAATATTATAAGCAGCCAGAAGGACACAGTTCAAATATCATGGAACTGCAGTCAGGATCACACAGAACTTAGCAGCAACTATATTGGAAGCTCATAGGGCTTGGAATACAATATACCGGAAGGCAAAATAGCTTAGAATGCAATCGAGAATCTACTACCCAGCAAGGCTGAATGTCCTCTTCCAGGGAAAAAGATGGACTTTCAATGACCCAGGGGAATTTCAAATGTTCCTGTTGGAATGGCCAGAGTTGAACAGAAGGTTTGATCTTCAGATACAGGACTCAGGTGAAGCATGGAGATTGGAGGAGAGGGGGGAAATATGAGGGACTTAATGAGGATGAACTGCATGTATAGAAAAATGATACTGATAATATTCATATGAACCTTCTCAGTTAATAGAGCAGGTAGAGGGAGCTTTTATAGTTGAAGCACAGGAGAAAGCTGAATTTGAAGATAAAATATGGTATAAAAATGGAGTCAATAGAAAAAAGGGAAATGTAATGGGAGAAAGAAAAAGGAGAGGGAGAATAGGCCAAGATATTTCATATAAGATTTTTCTTTATTACAATGAGCTATTGCAATGATATAGATGGGGGGGAAGGCAAGGGGGAATGAAGGAATCTTTGCTCTCATCAGAGGTGGTTAGGAGAGGAAACAGCATATATAGTCAATGGTGTATAGGCATCTGGAGTAAGGAGGGGGGACAGGGGGAAGGGGGGGATGTGAGTGATGGAGGAGAGGATGGATCATGTGGGGAGAGTGGTCAGATATAACACATTTTCCTTTGTATTTCTTGCAAGGGGCTGGGATTGGATGGCCTGTCCGGGACCACAGGGCCAAGTGGATGCTGGGCCTAAGGGGTGGTAGGGGGCATCAGGGATCTGTCTGCTGCGCCACTCAGCTACCCTACAGCAGTCAGAGTGAAAGGAGAGAGAAAATATAGTACATGGTAGCGGAGAAATATGAAAGGAGGGAGTTGCGATCAGCAATGGCAATGGTGGAAAATTATGGAAGTAACTTTTGCGATGGACTTACCATAAAGAATGTGATCCACCTGCAACAGAGTTGTTGGTGTTGGAACAAAGACTCAAGCACATTTTTTATAATTATTATTTGGGGGAGGGTGCAGGGCAAATGGGGCTGGGTGGCCTGCCTGGAGCTGCATAGCAGGGTGATCATTGGGTGTCTGAGGCTGGATTTGGACCTGGGTGCTCTTGGCTCAAGGGCCAATGCTCTGTCTGCCACCCAGCCACCCCTACTATTATTACTATTTTATTTTGAGTCTTTTTTTTCCTTCTTTTTTTGGTTTTTCAGGGCAGTGGGGTTGGGGTGGCTTGCACTTCACACGGCTGGGTGATTGTTGGGTGTACAGGGCCAAATATGGGCTTGTGTGCTACTGGTTCCAGGGCTGGTGCTCCGTCCATTGCACCACCTGGACATACCTACAATTATTACTATTATTTTAATTTTAATTTTTTCTCTCTCCCCTTTACTTTATTGCTCAAGCGAGTCTATATTTTGTGTGTGGGGGTATTCTGTTTACTCTTAAACAAGAATATTTTATTAATTTATAAAAAATATTTGTACAAAAAGAGAATATTAAAAAAAAGAGGCATAATTTCCATGAAGAGGATGATGATACTTTCCCTTTATTCTGTCCTCATCAGACCTCATCTTGATCATGACTTTCCATTCTGGCAATTAGTGTAAAAAGAACATCGATAAAGCAGAAAGTGTTCAGAAGAGTGCAACAACCAAGATGATGAAGATACTTAAATCTCTATCATCTGAAGATTGGCTGAAAGAATGTGGGTCCAAGGAAAAGGGACTTTCCTACAATACTGAACTGAGGCATGATTGAGCAAGAGATGTTCTGGGGTCCACATCTAGGGACTTGACGTGTCCCTGGGTGTTTACCACAAGACACCTGGAGAAAGTGATTGTACTCAGGAACTGAGGGTGTTTTGGCCAAAACTCCCTGGATTGTTAAGTTGAGTCTTGTAAACCCTTGGACCTGTACTTCTTTTGTGTGAACACTATAAGGGTCTCACTTGGGAAAGTGGGATTTGGGAGTCCTTCCCTTCAGAGAGGATGCTCTGTCAAAGGGGCTTTACCAATCAAGACCCTGGAGGCTGTATTGGTACATCTAGGGACTTCCCAGCAGATTTTCAGGTTTGTTGGAGCCTCCTTGTTTGGGTAACTATTCTTTCACTTATCTCTTACCTTTCCTTTTCTTTTTTTCTATTCTGGTGTTTTTTCCTTCTTATATGCATATATATAATTGTATATCTCTTGATTTATAAATATATTAATCATTAAATTCTCATTTAAAGACTTAAGAGAGAGAGAGCATGTCATTATGGGACAGATTTGAATTGACCAAATTTAAAAATATGTAACCCTTTCTGTTACAAGGGTTAAATAAGTTGCTGACTTGACAATGTCACCCAGCTAGTAAACATTTGAGGCTGTATTTGAACTAAGGAAAAGGAGTTTTCCTGATTCTAAGGCCAGTCTCTATCCATTACACCAGATAGAGGTCTTCAAACAACAGATTACCCTTCATAGAGGATGTTATAGTAAAGATTCATCTTTTTGCCCTGAAGAGATGATGGAAAAGGGTAAAAACCTCACTTATACAAAAATATTCATAGCAGCCTTGTTTGTGGTGGCAAAGAATTGGAAATTAAGTAAATGTCCTCCAATTGGGGAATGGTTTAGCAAACTGTGGTATATGTATGTCATGAAACACTATTGTTTTATTAGAAACCAGGAGGGATGAGAATTTACGGAAGGCTGGAGGGATTTGCATGAACTGATGCTGAGCAAGATGAGCAGAATCAGAAAAACACTGTACACTCTAACAGCAAAATGGGGGTGATGATCAACCTTGATGGACTATGTCATTCCATCAGTGCAACAATCAGGGATAATTTGGGGCTGTCTTCAATGGAGAATACCATCCGTATCCAGAGAAACAACTGTGGAGTTTGAACAAAGACCAAGGGCTATTACCTTTAATTTAGGGGAGAAAAAAACCCTGCTATCTATTTTATTGTCTGATCTTGCTATCTCTTATACTTTGTTTCTTCCTTAAGGATATGATTTCTCTATCATCACATTCAATTTGGATCAATGTATACCATGGAAACAATGTAAAGACTGGCAAATTGCCTTCTGTGGGGGGTGGGAAGTAAGATTAAGGGAAAAAGTGTAAAACTCAAAATAAGTAAAATCTTTTAAAAAAATTCATCTTTTTGTATGAGTTGGATTAGACGGAAGCTGATACTTTCACTCTCACATTCTAAAAACCTAAGTAGTTCCATGAAAGATTTATGGAAGGATATTCCTAGCAGCGGGAGTGCCCACATAGTTTAGATTATAGATCTTAAAAAACCATGGATCTGTGTGTTGTGGTTATCATTGCTTTTAGTTGAACTGCTTTTAATTTTAATTCAATAAACATTTGCTAAGAGCCAGGCACTGCCCTAAGAACTACAAGATACAATTTAGAAAAAGAAAGACAGTTCCTGTCCTTAAATTGCCTACAATGTAATGGACTAAGACAAAGCACAAAAGGAAGTTGTGTGTGTTGGAGGAGAGGCCAGCAGAAGGTATCTGGAGTAGGGTCATGTTTATGGAATCAAATCTAAGAGTGCTTATTACAAAATGGAGGACTACCTGGAAAGTTCTGGGCCATCTATAAAGTAAGTCAGAGCAGCTAGGTGGCACTGGACATGGAATTAGGAAGTCACCTTATGAGTTGACAACTGACCTCAGACACAAGTCTCAACGTTACTGTCCTCAGTTTTCTCATCTGTAAAATGAGTTGGAGAAGGAAATGACAAACTACTCCAGTATCTTTGCTAAGAAAATCTCAAATGGGATCTGAAGAGTGGAGACTGTAATTATTCAATAACAATAAAGGAAGGTATTGGGGGAGTTTATTGCTTCACCCTTCCATTCTTCAATCAGAGCAGAATGTAAGGTAACTGAGGGAACTTTCCACTATCAAAAGCTGAGTCAATCTGCATGTTGATGAGCTTTCAGGTGATCATCTGGGGGGGGGGGGTGCTATTTCATGGAATAGCAGAATTGATAGAAAATGGACTATCTTGGGTTATTCACTGTTTCATGTTTGTTACTCATCTCCTTTCATAATAATAATAATCCTTACATAAGAGTGGTTCTTGACTGTTCAGGATATAACAGAAAAGGGTGTTAAGCTAATGATAAAAAGATGTGTCTACAGTAGTGGAACTTTATAGCAGACATAAGTTAGTCCTTTGAATGAATAAGAAAGAAAATAAGGCAATAGATTATTAGCTCAGGGTGACCTGTCAGAATCAATTCTCTGAGTCTAAGAGACAGACTCAAAGAGGAAAAAGGTTTGTAAGTTGTAGGAAACAATAGGGAGTTGGAGAAAGTAGACAGAGACAATCTCCACAAAGAAAGAAGCCAGGACTCTGGGAAAGAGGCTGCTTGGGTCAGTGGGGTTGAGGTATGTGAACTGAGCCAGAAGTCTTGCTCAGGAAATGCCCAGACTACAGACTACAAAAATGAATTTAAGATTTAGCCCAGTAGTTCCACTTGAATTTCAGAGGACTTTATCAAAGCCTGGTTTTCCAGATTGCCATTTCAAAAGATCAGAAGTGAAACTATGTGGGTCAAGAGTTTATTGTCCCAATTTGTTTTTTAAAAGAATGGAATAATTACCTAGCTGTGTGGCCTTGGACAAGCCACTTAACCCCATTGCCTTGCAAAAAAACCTAAAAAAAATAAATGGAATAAATAAGTAGGGAAGAGAAAAACCCCTTAAACACCAAGATTTCATGTGAGGTTTAAGAGATCGAAATTTATATTCTTTTGGGAAGAGCATTCATATTGGACTGATTCTCAATGCAAATAGTTATCTGCCTTCATTCCTGAAGAGGACTGTGACATCAGGGAGGTGATGCCATGCCATGGGATTGCCAGTCTTACTTTCTCCTTCCAAGTCATCTGGAACCAGTCACCAGGTATGGAGACAAATTGGAGATGGCCCTGCATATAGTGGGAAATCTTGACCTTTATAAATTAAGGTCTTTTAATAGGTCTTGATGGAAAGTCCCAATTAATAAGCCCCCTCTCCAACATTTAGATCTGCTCTGAGTGTCTTTTCTGGGTCTTTGCTAGAACAGGAATTCTGACTCTGCTCTGCCTGCCTCAGCCCACAGCCCCTTTGCTGCCTCTGCTTCTGCCCAAGGCTTTTTTGTCTTGATTGTCCACTATCAGTGGGCCCAAGTGAGATTTTTTTTTTCAGGATGGGGGAGACATGAGCATTTTTTAAGAGAATGAGCCAGTAAAGATCGAACATAATTTTTAAAATAATTAAAAGACTAAGGATGATATGGGGGCAATCTGCTGGAGGATATGGGATGGAAGTGGATCATTTGAACAGGCTGAAGGGTGAATCTTAATAAAGAGAAAAAAACCACCTCTTCACCTGAGACAAGGGTGATATGGTGGCAGAAGGCACCTATGTTATAGGAAATGAGGAAGAAGGGAGAAAGGGGAGCCTATTTATAGTGAATAGCCTCAATTATTTTTCTATAAAATGAGGCAAGATTCTCTGCTAAGAGAATAGGGGGAGAAATAGCTATGGAAAGTTTGGGAAGGAATGAGATTTGAAAGAGCTGCTGTGGAGTGGGACAGTAAGCTGAAAAAGTTATAATAGAACTGCTAAGCACAGTGAGGGTCCAAATGAGATTTTAACTAATCATTTTGCAAGGTGTGCATAGGAACTTATAATCAAAACCCAGAAAAAAATCTGTGGTTGCAAAGGTATTTTTGTGAAACTATTTCTCATTGTATTAACTATCCTGCCAGGATCCAGTCTAACCAAAGCAGAAATTTTGAGTGCAAGCATCTCTAAGATTTTAGCTTTGCTAGATGAGAATCTAGAACTATACTTTACTAGGCCCATGGGTGGGCAAAACTGAAATTTCAAATCCTAAGCGCCTGTTCCCCACTACAAAGCAAAGATCCAAAAAACCATACTTGTTTGGAAGACTTCAGATAGTCTGGTACATATAGACAAAATGATTGACTGGGAATAAGGAAACTTGAACTCCATTTCTAACCTGCTGGGTCTTTGTATAACAATGTTCTTCTCATGGTTCAAGAGAATCAAGATGTCCTTGAATACTTTTTGCAAGACCTGTGTGAAGACTTCTTTTTCACAGATTCACATGATCCTATGCTCTACTTATGTCTACCATCCTGGTTCAAGCCCCCAGTCAAAATGGCCTTGCCTTTTCTTGTACATGGTGTTCCAACTCCCATCTCAGCATTTTTGCCCTATCCATTCTCATGACAGGAATTCTCTTCCTCAAATTGCACTCTTAGAATCTCATTTGCTTCAAAATTCTGCTCATATGACACCTACAATGTGAAATGCCTTTCCCCCAAATATACATACTCATACAATCCCCTAGAGGAAGTACTATTTGAAGTCCAGACCTATTTCATTTTTATCTTATTGGTAACTCTTAGAACACTAATAAAACTAAGTTGTGGGTAATAAATTCTCTTTGAATGACTAACCTAATGGACATAAACAGTTCAGAAAGGGGCAGGACCAGGAAGCAACAAAGATGGGCTATAAAATTGCTAGCACAATGCTCTATATGGACTGTATAAAGGAGAAGCAATTAGAACAGGGAGGATTAAGAGTAAGAACCAGGACTCAAAACTAGGGTCTCTGACTCCAAGTCAGAGGAGTCCAGGACCTTTGTTACTAATTGAATAACTTAGAGGGGGCCAATCCAATAATATAGTAAAACTGTCTTTTTGCAAGGCAAATTGAAGAGCAGAATGATGACCCTTTTCTCCTTGCTAAAGTTTGTCCAAGGGGCGGCTAGGTGGCATAGTAGATAAAGCACTGGCCTTGGAGTCAGGAGTACCTGGGTTCAAATCCAGTCTCAGACACTTAATAATTACCTAGCTGTGTGGCCTCGGGCAAGCCACTTAACCCCATTTGCCTTGCCAAAAAAACCCCTGAAGTTTGTCCAAAGTAGAGAAGTCCACTGACCTCCCAGGATATCAGTGATTTATTTTCACTGCCCTGTCAAACTTTGACTTAAAAATCAAAATATTTGTAATCTCTGTAACTCCCAGGGAACAACCATCATATTCCAGAAAGAGTCAATTCAAGGTCTTATGTCTTATGTTCCTGAGTGACTGAGGAAGTTAGAAACCAACTTCAAAATTTAGTACAAGTGTTTATTTCTTTCTCTTGGGCAGGTACATCCACATTCAGGCAGAAGTTTCCCCATTTTGCTCCTGCAGGAGCCCCAAAAGAATGTTCCACTTACATGCATTAAAAATAGTTGCCCTAGTCACAATGATGAATGTTAAGAAGCAAAACATTGTGTAACTGGTCACTCCAATCACATAGCACATGGTCATGGACATACAAAGGATGGATGATATACAGTATATACAAGCTAGTATTAGTGAGGGATACAATGAGGGACACAGTGATAGACCAGTAGCTCCCATGGAAGAACCCTGGGTTGGGGTGGCTTGGTTTGTCAATCAATGCTGGTTTTAGCTTCCCAAAAAACCCCAGTATTCCACACTATCAGCATTGTTATTCTACCAAGGGACCTCTTCTAAAAACAACAAAGGAGTCCCCTGATCCCAAGCCAAAGCAGAATTTTGTTTCTGCTCCAGGAGGAGACTTGAGTATATGCACTTTGGGTTAGCAGAAGATTGGAAGCACCAAAGACCCTAATCTTTAATCCTCAGGAGAGGGAAGATGGGGAGATCATTATTTCCTCCTGACCTGAGAACCTATTTTCATAATGGAGGTGAGGCTGATAGCATAGTATATGACAGAATGAATGAAAATGTGACAATGGTAGGGAAGAAGTGTGACACTAGAAGACACATTTTCCTATTTGTTGGCAAGACCCCACATTTTCCTCTTGAAAAAGAGAAAATTTTGTGTGGAAATAAACATGAAAAAGTAATCTGTCTCTTTCACTTCTTCCCCAGTGTCAAAATTCAGTTCCCTTATCCTAGTTAGCTGTTTCTCTTGTTAAAGAGAATTTCTCCCTAAGTGGGATGAAACCAGGATTCTCTGCAAGCATTGGTGGATGTCTCACTCTTAAGTTTTCCCATTGTATTTTATTAAAAAAAAATCTGCTAAGCCCAAGGAGCTGATCATATCAAGAATAATACCAATATATTTTTTTAAATGTACAAAATTAACTTGAGATCCCACATGTTAAAAGGAGAATGTACTGAAGGTTTCTGTCCTTTAGATAACCAATTAAAAAAACTGAAAGAAAAAAATATGCCTTTTCAAATGTTTCCATGAACACCTGAGACCAGTTATCTGATAAATTCAGAGCAGAATTTATATCTGTGGAGGAAAACAAGGTGGTCAAAGACATAGGAAGGATGGGTGTTCAATGGCAAACATGCATGATGCATGTGTATACAATGGAGGAAGACAAATCAGGCCCAAATCCCAATTCTAAAGTCTGGAAGAATATCAGTGTGCACTATCCAAAGCTATCCCTTTTTTTTCTGTCTCTACCACCTTCTCATTCCCACATTCTATACTCAACAAACTTACTTCTATACTGTAAGAATGTTGATACCAAAGAGTCAGTGTGGCCCTATAGTCTTATTTATTTGGACAGTATTAAACTACTCATTTCACATTTAACTTCTCTTTTGAAAAAAAAAGTTAAAAAAAACAAAAGAAAAACTCTTCCCTCTATTTCAGGCAAGTAAAAAAAAAAATCTCTCCTAATCAGTGCAGTTAGGAAGGAGAGGAAAGAGGAGATTATTAAGCAATCTTATTACCTGTGCTTTTGACTCCAAATAACTATCAAAATGTAACAAAAGACAATGTTCTCAATGAAAGTCCAAGGAGAGACATTTCTTTCCCCAGGACTGCAGCATCTGGTCCTGGTCAGGTCTCCCACCTTTTCTTTGAAAGAAGAAAATGACTGAAGTTATAGCTTGGAGAACAGCAGCTTCTAGGTTCCCACCATAGTACCATTTCCAACATGAAGTGAAAGGTGGCTGGGGATGGTTAGGCACGCAAACCCTAGAGAGTACCACCATCTTCTCTCTTCCTATGGTTGGTAGTCTGCCATATTCCAACACTCCAGTCTTGCTCAGAAGCCTGCCCTCCCTTGAATCAGCTCATGTTCCCTTCAACTGAGCTTGTTTCATTCCCTTAATTCATGCATTTTTCTAGTTTTCTTTAATTTCTATTCAAGAAATAATAGCTTGTGTTTTCTTTCAGAATAAAAAAAAAGAAACCACTGGAAGACTATTGGGCTGGAAACTCATTCCCGTAATGCCTCATATGCTCATCAGCAACGGAAAGATATGTTGCCCTCATGCTGGGAGTGTACTGGAGGGAGAAAAGAGAAGAAAAAAAATGAGAGCAGGAAATGCATTTCCATTATCACTCCTCATTAGGTACCTCGTTAGTTAAAGTTACATTAAAAAGTTCTAACTGTATAAAGATGTTACACCAGCAAAGGAAGCCTAGTATGGCATTCGCAATCAGAAATGTACCTGAGGGAATATAGAGGGCTTATAGGTCAATGCTCTCCTGACTTTTTTTGCAAAGGGGGATCAGATAAGCCATAGTCAAAACACTGAAAGAGCATTTCATCAGGTAATACTAAAGTGAGAGAGGAAATGGGGGACCAAGAGGGGCTCCTCTTTCGTACCCTAAATACCTCTGAAGAGAGACAGTGACTTTTATGAGAATTTTCTATCCAAGAGCTCAAGAGGAACTAACAATTCAGGTCTTTCAATGGTACTTAACCTACTTTAGGTGTTCTTAACTTGAGGTCTATAAACTTGTTTTAAAAAAGCCCCAACACAATATATTTTAATATCATTGGTTTCTTTGAAATCCCATGTATTTTACTTTATCAATTTGCAGACATCCTGAGAAGGGGACATAGGTTTCACCAGATAGTAGAGGGATCCAGGATACTTACAAGATTAAGACCTTCTATCACACCTGAAACCTTAGTCATCTACCCTCAACAACAGTCAGTATTAAGGAGGAGGGGGAGAATAGCTCTTTTAAAAACATACCTTCAAATTTTGCATGTGATACAATGCTTCTAAAGAGAATAGATTATTCTGCCTTTGCTAGCTTAGAAACTGAAAATTCAAATTAGTCTCTACTCATGGTTGGTTTATAGTCAAAGGTGGAGAGACCGCTTTGTAAGTAGGAGATTGGGTCCATAGGCCCTTCCCTAGGAGTTGCCTGCCTGTTGAGCTGTCTATTTAACTTTCCCAACTAGCTGGTCTGGGGGCAGCTAGGTGGCACAATGGATAGAGCACCGGCCCTGGAGTCAGGAGTACCTGAGTTCAAATTTGGCCTCAGACACTCAGTAATTACCTAGCTGTGTGGTCTTGGGCAAGCCACTTAACTGTATTTGCCGTTGCAAGAACCTAAAAAGAAAAAAAACTAGCTGGGCTGGAAACTCCTGACCTGTTCAGCCTAAATACCAAGAGGCAGGTGGATAGGCAGATACCTGCAGTCTTCATGTTGCAAGAAGCCAGTTGACATCTAGGACTCAGAGATGGGGAATTGATCAGGAGTCAATGGAGAAGAATGGGGTAGGAATAATTAGTGTACATGGAGAAAATGGTTGAGGGACCAGGAAGGTGGACAAACAGTAAGATCTTTTAAAATAAGGTTAATTACATCAAAGAACCCAAAATTCCTTAAGTGGCTACAGATGTCTTAAAATATAGATGGGGAGTGATACAAGAAGGGATCTTTTCCTTCCTACAAGATCTAGGGATGTGTTGCTGGCCTTGCTGGCCTTCCCTGGAGAGAATTTTGCTAATCTATAGCCTTCTTTATTAGACCTTGGAGAAAAGAACATGCATTTATATAATGCCTTACTATGCAGCAGGCACTATGCTAAGCGATTTATAAATATTTCATTTGATCCTCACAACACCTCTTTGAAGAGACTGCAGTTAATGACTTGCTCAGGATCACACAGCTAGTAACTTCAGAGGTCAAATTTTAATTTGGGTCTTCCTGATTCCATACCTAGTGCTCTATCCACATTGCCAACTTCTCTCCCAAATTCTTTTAACTTCAATTTAGTGGTTGTGAATGACACCACACTCAAACTCCTTATTTTAAAATGATTTTGAAGCAGCTTTAGGAAAATGTAAACCTTAGCTCCAGGGAAAAATACTAATCTTTGAACTTGCTACCGGCATTCCCTTGGGTGGTAGGGCAGAAGAAAAATTTACTATATTCTACTATCTACCACTGCAATTTTAGATGCCAAAAGCTACTCTCCAGTCTTAGAATTAATTTACAATAGTCAGTTGCAAATTTACAATAGACAATTGCAAATTTGGATGTGAAAAGCTACTTTCCTGCATCAGTCATTATGTCTGGAGACTGTAAGAAGAATTTAATATTTAATTCTTCTTATTAAGTGAAATCCGTTGAGGCAAAATAGAATTAAACATTGCCAAACAAATTGCCTTTGATTGCCTATTTTCTCCCCTCAGGAGCATAAATATTCAAAATAGTTGACCTTGGATACAAGGTTGAAGGGCAGATAGAATAAGAATTTCTTTGCCAGAGCTCTAAACTGCTTGGGACCCCATCCCACCTCCTGGACATGGGAAAGGTTAAGTCTTAATGGCCCAGACTAACCCAACCCAGGGTTGAATTTACCACCCATACCCTTCAGCCATTGTTTTTCTCCTTGTCCACTGACTCTAGAGTCCCTCAGAAATAGCTCAGATATGCTCTGACAAGACATGAACAACAATATAGTGGAAAGAGCCCCAGATCTGACCAGTCAAAAAGGTCTGGGTTCAAATTCCATCTCAGACACCTTCTAGGTGACCCAAGTCCAGTGTCCTCTCTCTTTGCATCTCTAAGATGAAGGACTTTAGATTTATTGATCTCTGTAGTCCCATCCAACTCTAACAATCTGCCCTGAGGTGGGGGGAGACCTCACCACAGCTGGTTGCTTACTCCCCCCCACTCTCTCTTATGATGTGCTTTTGCCTTCCCTGGATTTCCTATTTGTGACCAACACAGCCTGAATAACTGATACAACTCTTCCTCCTGCCATCTGACTCCTCACATGAGTCCAAGGTTCTCACAAATCATCTTGCGGGATTTAGGTAAGAGGCTAACTCTCAACCAAAATCATAGTCAACATTTCTATTATTATCCACTATAATTAGGGGAAAATGTGGTCCCCATCAATTCATACTGCAGACAAATGAAATCTCAAATAGACTTGGATTGGCAGACTCTAGATAGAAATCCTAGCTTTACCACTTATTTATTAGCCATGTGGTCTGGGGTAAGTCACTTTAGTTCCCTATACCTCTTTTATCTTACCTGTAAAATGGAAGACAGTTATGTGGTACAGTGGATAGAACCTGGGCAAGTCACTTAACCCTGTTTTCCTCAGTTTTCTCCACTATACAATGAGCTGGAGAAGGAAATGGCAAGTTACTCTACTATCTTTGCCAAGAAAACCCCAAATAAGGTCAGAAAGACTGAAAAATGACTGAACAACAATAAAATGAGAGGGGGAATAAAATGGACTGGATGGCCTCTAAGGTCTCTGTCAGCTCAAAAGCTATGATCCTATGAACTGCTCTGTGCCTCAGTTTCCTCATCTGTAAAATGAAGGGGTTGGGCTTGATATTGTTTAAGGTCTATTTCTATATCCACAGTCTGGTGATACTTTAACCCCTTCAATCCTCCTCCTCCCAAATATCCATTATTGTACCTTGCTGTAATACAGTGGGGTAAAAGGCAATGTGGATAGAAAGATGGCCAGGAAAACTCAGTTTCAAGACTTGCCTCTGACCCATGACCCTGAGTTAGTTACTTAAACTCTCAATGCTCTATTGGTCCATTGTTTGGTTGTTTCTGACTCCTTGTGTCCCCCCAGACCATTGCACATCGATACAAATATGGGTTTTCTTGGCAAAGATACCTCTGTGGTTTGCCATTTCCTTCTCCAAAGGATTGAGGCAGATAGAAGTTAAATGACAGTTAGGAAGCCTCAGAGATTAGATATGAACTCAGGTCTTTCTGACTATAGGTCCATATTACAGACTCTATTCACTTTGCCACCTAGTTGTCTCTTTATGTAATTGACACCTCTGCTCTACTAAGTTCCCCAAAACTACATATAAATTATAGTTTAGGTGCCAACTTTCATTAGTTGATGGAATATTCCTATCCAGGAGTCCCCTGAATATTTCAAACTCTTTATATATCATGTGGTCACCTCTAAAGGATGCTAGATAGTAGACCACTGTGGGATCACCATCCCTTCTCCTCCACTTATCCTTCTTCTTTCAATAGAAAAAGCTGTTGAGAAGGGAGAATTTAGGAAAAGGGAAATTTATTGCCATGACTTAGCTTCAGGAAGCCAAAGTACCGTGGGAGGAGGAGAGGCTCTTCCAATCAGCGGGACGTTTTCGTAGCGTGGGTTCCCACCAAAGAGCATTGCTTGATTCCTGCAAGGTTGGAGCAGACTGTTTAGAAGGGGTAACAAGAAAGCTAAAATGGATGAGAGGGGAGAAATGCAAAGAAAGTATAGGGGAAGTTCACTTTAGAAGTGAGATGACCAGATAGGAAGATATGGGAGGTATGACTGCTGCAATAACTCTCTGCATCTACAAATGCTTATTAAATATCCAGACTTGCCCTTTGGTCACCCAGGAGACTTGTGCTATAAATAATGTATCTTGGCTGTTAAATATCGCTGGCAGAGTAGGATAGGTGGAATGGCTAGTGAGCCCATTGGATGTCTCTAGAATTAGGGCTTCTTAACCTGAAAACTTTGGACCTAAAAACAAAATTTTAAAAATAATTTTTAGTAAGATAATTATAATTTTATAACATAATTATTTCCTTTATAATCCTATGTATTTTATGCATTTAAAAACATTCTGAAATGGGCTTTATGATACAAAAAAAATTGACTAAACTCCTGTTTGTGATATTTTCTTCTTCAATTGCCTTTACTATCTTTCTATTCAGCTCAATCTATGGCCATGATGCTCCAACCCAAGGCTAGTTCATCTCAGGCCATATATGAGGATGTCCCTCTCATTCTATAGAGTCCTTTTCTCTGCTACTATTGGTCTAGGATATTAGACCCAGGGAACCCCTCTGCATCTCTTCTCAAGCAAAACAGAACTATGAAGGGATTTTTGCAAGATGATTTGTTTTCCTAACTTGAAACTTGGGAAAGCTGAAGGTGCTGAACCCACTCCTCCCCTTGATCTCACATGTATTCTGAGACAGGGGCATTTGAGACTGTCTGGGCTGGAGGATGTAGGCTGGTCTGGCTGCCCAGGCTGCTGCTGTAACTACAAAAACTTCGAAGTTGTCCCCGGGTTGGGTTGTGAGCAGCAATGCGACGGGCCTGGGGATTGAAAGGGTCATCTTCATCAATGTCATCATAGCTTCTGTCCCTGAAACAAGAGGTAGAGTGTCATGTCAAAGATAGGAGCCTGGGGAGGAATCCTTGTTTTCTTAGCCTGGTGTTCAAAGCCTTCTATAACATGGCCCCCAACTCGCCCTTTGCTAACCTCGTTCACTGCTACTCTACATGAACTCTCCACACTAACCAGTCTTGTGTCATTCTCTACCAACTGGAGAATGCACTCCTTTGTCATCATTTATTCAAATAAAACCTCCTCCCTGAAGCCTTCCATGACCATGCCAGACCAGGACGATATTCCCTGACTCCAAATACCAAAGCAATTATCTATCCCCTTCATTTGTCATTTCTTATACATTACCTTTACTACCCAGGATAGTGATACAAGAAAGTATAACATTTAATTTCATAGTATACACCTTCTTTGCCTACTAGATCATAAGCACTTTCAAACCTGGGAGCATCTTTTATTCTGACTCCCTCACCACCTCTGGAGACCAATGGCTGACCTTCTCCTCACTATGGTAAGGTCTCTACCCCATGGCTTCTGACTCTCACTGGTGAGTTCTTCCCAGAATCTCTATTTGAGGTTCTGCCTTCTGTAGCATTCATGCCAGTCATCCTGTTCTTGTCAGAGATGGACCAACCGCAATGCTCCAGATCTCTCTACTTTGCCCCATGTGAATATCTTCTCTCCTCCGCCCATCCCATTTTCAGCTCTTTTGTATGGATTGAAAACCCTTCAAGGAAGGGGTTGACTTTTTTTTCCCTTGTATGTGTTTTTAGGACTTAACAGAGGATGGAGCACATGATGTATCACCTACCAATCTTCAGTTATTTCTGAAGGGTTAGGTTGGAGTTATCTTCTCATATCTTTCATGAGTCCTATTTGAGTTTTAAAATTTTGTTACATTTACTTTTTATTTTTTTGTGTGTATCATTATTACCATTTACACTGCTGTAGTTAATGTGTATATTATTTTTTGGACTCTGCTTTACTCTGTATCAGTTCACATAGATCTTTTCATATTTTTTAGTATTCACACATAATTTCTTATGGTACTACAATAGTCCATTACATATATATATATATATATATATATATATATATATATATATCTATACCAAAATTTTAGTTATTCCCCAAATGCTGGGGATTTACTTTATTTACAATTTTTAGCTATCACAAAAGAAATGCTGCTTTAAATACTCTGAAGAATATGGGATTTTTTTTTCTTATTGATGACTTTCTTAGTGTATAAAACCAAGTAATAGGGTCTCTGGATCACTTTATTTGCATAATTCTAAATTGCTTTCCAAAATGGTTGTACTGTTCGACAACTCCATTAGCCAATGCATTAGCATGCCTATCTTTTCACAAGCACTCTAACATTGACTGTTGCCATTTTTGATCACTTTTTCCATTTTGCAAGGTTTGAGGTCAACCGTCAGAGTTGCTTTCATTTATATTTCTCTCTCTTTTACTCATACCTATATATTATATCTATATATACACACAAATACCTATATATTTTTGCATTTGGGCATATATGTATGTATAAATGTATATATAGTTGTTTACAAATCCTGGATAGTAAACTCTTATTGGAGAAATTGGATACAGAACCCCCCCCCCCAAATCTGACCACTTTCCTTCTTATTCTAGATGCATTAATGTTTGTGTTGAAGTTTTTCAGTTATAAGTAACCAAAATTAAACATTTTAATTTTTTTGCTTCTATTTTGTGATTTAAGAATACATTTTCAAACCATAGTTGTAAGAAATATATGACCTGTTTCTCTTCTATATTTTTACAAATATGATCTTTAATACTGAGGTCATATTTTATTTTGAATGTTTTGTGGATTATGATACAGGATGTTAGTCTAAGCCCAATTTCTGCCTTTCTAGTTTTCCTAGTAGTTTTTATCACATGGAGAGTTTTTCCCCTAAGTAACTTATGTTTTTCACTTTATCAAACAATGAGATATTGAGTTCTATTATTTCTGAATCTTCCTTTTCTAGTCTGTTTCATAATTTCTCTCTATTCCTTAACCAATAACAGAAGGTTTTGAGAACTGCTGATTTATTATATAATTTGAGATCTGGAAGTGCTATTCTCTTTTCATCCTTGCTTCATTTCCCTTGATATCCTAGATTTGTTTTTTCAAAGGAATTTTATTAATTTTTAAAAATCAAGTTCTGTAAAGTATTCCCTTGGTAATTTGATTGATTTGGCATTAAAAGTGTAAATTAATTTGGTTTACTGTCATTTTCATGAGCACTGAATATTCATCTAGCTATTTAAGTCCTTTATTTCTATAAGGAATACTTTGTAATTGAATTTATACAAGTCTTTGTGTGTGTGCTTTGGAAGGTTGATCCCCAGATATTTTATGTATTTTGTGGTTATTTGGAATGAGATTTTTCTTTTTATTATTGCTTCTTGTGTTTTGTTAGAATGCTGTTGGTTTTTGAAGACTTATTTTGTAGTCTGCAACTTTGTTGAAGCTATTATTTCAATTAGTATCTTTGCTGATTTCCTAATATTTTCCAAATAAATCACCAGATCAGCAACAAACAGGGTTTGTTTTATCTTCTCCTCAGCTACCTTTAATCCTTTAATTACCTTCTCTTGTCTTATTACTATTGCTGGAATTTCCAGAACTTTATCACTAAAGGAGGAGAATGAGCATTGGAAAAGACTCTAGCATATTCCCATTGCTTATGATACTTGATTTTAATTTTTAGATAACACTGAGGAAAATGTCCTTATCAAAAGTTTTTTCTGCATCTATTGAGATGATCACATGATTTTTGGATATTTTAGTTTTTAATATGATTAATAATGCTGATTATTTTCCTAATGATGAACGATTCTTGTATTCTTGGTATTTATCTTACTTCATCATAATGAATGATTTCCTGGATAAATTGCTGAGTTTTTTCAGAGAAATAGCTTTTAGTTTTATTTATAATTTGCTATTTGTTTCCAATTTATTTCCCCTCTAAATCTTTTGTGCTTATTTTAGGTTTCTTTGTGAAATTTCTGATTTAAGAAAACCAACCACCTGCTGAAGGTAGAAGCCTCCACTATTTTCCCAGGATAGGTTCTTCTAGTCTGAGGATGGGTTCTTATTGCTTAAATCCCAGGGCTCATGATCCCCCCAGAGTGGTCATCATTTTCCTCCTTATCCCTTTGCAGAGTTGAGAAGCAGGAAGAGACTTCCACCCTTCTCTGTCTAGTTAACTTACCTGACAGTCAAATACTTCCAGGCCTGAGGCCCTGCACAGATCATGGTGGAGAAGGCCATGGCAGCCAAAAGGGAGAACAGGCCAAGATAGAGCAGCCCTTCAACACCATCATAGCAGATACCAATTAGGGAATCAAGATAATCCTGGAAAGCAATGAGGAAACTCATTCTGGAACTCCCTTCTTACTGGGTATTTCTTCCTACCTTCCCTCTAAAGTTGGCATTTGATGTGAATATTTTCATATAGTCATAGACCAGTTTATTGTCCCTTATCACTTTATATTTTCCTGGGCAGTTAAGTGGCACAGTGGCACCTGCCTTGAAGTTAGGAGAACTCACTTTCCTGATTTCAAATCCAGTCTCATATATACACTAGCTGTGTGACCATGGGCAAGTCATTGGACTATTTTCTCATCTATAATGTGAGCTAGAGAAGGAAATGGCAAACCATTCCAGTATCTTTTCCAAGAAAACCCTAAATGGGGCCACAAAGAGAAAGGACTGAAATAACTGAATAACAAACATAGCCTTATATTTAGATCACAAAGAAACCTTAAAGGCCATCTAGTCTAACCTTCTCCTTTTAAAGAAGAAGCACCTCAGAGATTATGTGATTTACCCCAGGTCATCCTAATCCAGAGGAAATTTGAACCTAGGTCTCTTTTCACTGTACATTCCCTATATTAGTATGGTTTAATGAATAGAGTCTGGGATTGGAGCCAGGAAGACCTGAATAACTCACCACATGTCTCAGAAAACTCCCTAGGATTTATCTAAGTCATAGGCATTTGAAATTTTTGTTGTAGTAGAAGGTCCCAGACTAGTAATATCTTGTTCTAATAAAATAACAGATCTCTTTCTCTGGTGCACTCTTCCTCCTCTTTTTTCCTCTCTTTCTCCTCTCTCCCTGCTTTTCTTCTTCTTTTTCTCCCTCTCCCTCTCTCTCTCATACACACATATAGGCTTCTTTAAAATGACAGTTTTTAGAAGATAGGGATTGGGTCTCTCTAGTTTTCTTTGTGAAAACTGGTCTTTGAACAATGCTTTTTGATGATAACAGTAAGGCTGGGACCCTAAATCCCTAGGAGAACAGCCAGGTAGACCAGGGATTGTGTGTCTGCAATATGGGACAGTGGCTCATCACCCCCTGGAACAGAAAGTGATGTACTAAGAGACTCCTTCTCCAAACTGCTGGAAAGAATCTCAGGAAACTCATGAATCCCAACTTCCTCTTTTACAGTTGTAGCCCCTTCATGGTGAACCCCAGCTGAGGTTCCAAGGCAACTGATCTCCAGATGCTATCCCCCAATCCTCACCTAATATGGAGCAAAATACTTAGGAGTCTTTAATTCTACAGTGCTACGCCCCCTCCTCCCCCAGCTCACACCTTGTGAAGTCCTCTGCAGTCTAACATGGCAGTCAACTGGTGGAGGCTGGCCTCAGATGAATTCAGCAGCAGTTGTATCCCAAGCAGATCCTTCTGAAGGGGGGAAAAGAAGACAAAGTTTAGGGTTGCAACAATAAGTCTCCAGTTGCAAAGCAGCTTTTAGAACCAAGGGGAAGGAATGGAGAGAGAATGCATTACACATTCTTAGAATCCTCTCAAAAATATTGGAAAGCAAGTCTGGTCCATGAAGTGGGAATCTGGCTTTAGGGACCAGGTGGAGAAAGGGAGTGGAAAGAAGAGGAAAAAGGAAACATGGGTTGGGGGAAGGCATGAAGGGCATTAGTTTCTAGTTGGGGTTCTTGATTGCTCTTTACAGGCAGATAGAAGGTCATGATGTGATTATAGGATTTGTGTTTGAATAGGAAGGGACTTTAGAGGCTATTTTGTTCACCCCTCTCATTTTCCAGATGGAGAAAAGGAAGCCCAGACAGGCAATATATGATTGATCTAAAAATCACACAGAAAGTTTGGCATCTAAAGCCTACAGACAATAAGATAATTCTCAGCACATTTCTACTCATCTGAGGGGATACAGGGGATGGGTAAGGAAAAAACCCTCTCAACCACCTACTGGTGCCATGATAAGAGAGAGATAGTAAACTGGATTTGGGGTTGTCCCCAAAGGGGCTTTGTCAGTCTTCATTCTACTGTATGAAAAAAGATGGACTAAGGAAGCATGTCTCCTGGGGTTTAGAAAGACATGAACACTCCCCTTCTTCTACCATTGTGCTACCACCCCTACTCTCCATCCTTACTTCCTACTGGATGAATATTTCTTCTCCTCACCTCTGCTGTGGGGAACAAGGGCACAGCAAACTGCAATAGGCCAAGAACTTGGATCTGCATTGTTGTCAATGATCGCTGGAAGATGGTCAGTGCCTGGGCCCAAGAGAGAAACAGGCTATTAGAAGTCATTTGTTATTCCCCACCCTCTCTCACATCTAAGAGCCAAGGATTCCTTGGGATCATTCTAGGGACCCCACTATTACAGGATTTGTGGATTAACCCTTAAGTCATGTTGACCCTTAAAATAAGTTCTCTAAATACAGTATCTCTAATCATGCATGCCCCACTTCCAGCTACATTGGAATTTCCTTCCTCTTCAGTCCTGAGGGTTCCTTAAAACCACTGTATGTTTTCCCAGCACAAATTGCTACAGAAAACAACAACAATACTATGTAAACTGTTATATGATATAATTATGAACTTGATATGTACTTGAAGGTTTGCAAAGCATTTCATAGATATGATCTCATGTGATCAACAACTCTGAGATGTAGGTGTTATTATTCCCATTTCACAAATGAAGAAACTGAACAAATATCTTCCTCTAAAGAACAAAACTGAGGTGGTGGCAATCACAGACTTAGAAAATAGGAGTCAGAGGAGGAGTTGCATACCTGTTGGAATGGGTTACTCAGGCCCTGGCTGCAATACAAGTAGTAGCGGGTTATCTCTGAAAAGCAAAGACACTTGTTTTGATTAAGATCCTAACTGAGCATACACCCATTGGTAATCCAAGTGGATTTTGCAGAGACTTTTCTCCTAAGAGCCTTACAGATTAGTATCCTTCAATAATTTTTTATTGGGTTTGATGGCACCACTAAGCTCACTGTTTCTGGAGATCAAAAGAACAAATGAATCAACACCAGGTATTATTCACTAGGCTCTGTCCTAGGTGTTGGGAAAGCAAACCATCAGAAAGAAAAGAATAACTTAAGAGAATTAAAAAAACAGGTAACCAAACATTCCAGCAAGGAAGGTGGGGGTGGGAATGAATGAAAAAAAAAAAGGAAGGGGTAATCACTAGCATAAACTAATTGAACATTGAAAAATTCATCCTATCACATCTCTTACCTGTGTTCATCTTATCCTGTGTGACATTAAGGATGAACTTGTCCGGAGCTACACAGAAATCACTGGTGCCCTAAGGTAAAGAATGACAGAATTTTAGGACTAGAAGGAAGGGCTTCCACAGTCACTAAGTCTGACCTCTATCTGAGCAGAAATTCCCCTCCCCAACACTTCAGCTTTTACCAGTAGACTTTCAATGATAAGGAAACCACTTTTCCTGAGCAAGCTGCCCTTTGGTAGAACTCTAATAGAAAGTTTTTCTCTTTATCAAGTCAAATATCTACCTTTCTCTAACTTCTACCTATTGAGATTAATTCTGCCATCTGATATCAAACAAAATAAATCTAATCTTTCTACTTGACAGCCTGTCAAATACCTAAAGGCAGCTCTCCTTTTCCATCCTCCCATAAACCAAGAAAGTGAGAGAGAAGTAGATTTCAGAGAAAAATCATGGGGTCCAAAGTTCACTAAATAAAATATACTGGTAGCTGCCAAAAGAGAGTAATGCGGCAGAGACTACAGTGATGCATGTCAAAGTCATTTTCATATATCTGTGTTTTATTTACCCAAGCAAACAATATACTCCTCTGGGAAAAGGAAGGGCATCTTTTCTATTTCTTTTAAAATTTCGTTACCAGGATTCATGGTAAAACATCCCAGTCACCTCCAAAAAGTGAGGTGATTGACTCGAGTGCAGAATGAGATATACATACAAATGAACACACACACACACACACACACAATTATATGTATGCGTGTGTGTGTGTGTATGACATGGCCAGTATAGGAATTTATTTTAACTAGATTTAGAACAGGGGTTTAATTTTTCTTTCTTAATAGGAATAGAAAGGAGAAGGTAGGAGAGGAAGAGAATATAGATTTTCATTGATAGAAACAAATTTTAATTAAAACAAATCCTCTCTACCACTTGATGTAGAACCTCATTATTTCTCCTAGTTCCCCTTTGTGAAGGGCAAATCAAAACAGAATTCATCTGAAAGTCAAGGAATTTGAGAATGCAGTGTAGTGTAGGGAAAGAAAATATTGGACAAAAAGTAGGGGAGGAAAGAAGCATATTGTACTTATGTTCTAGGCATTGTCCTAAATACTTTTGCAGTTAATATTTGATTTGGTTTTCACCATAACCTGGGAAATAGGTACTGATACTATCCTCATTTTACAATTGCGGAAACTGATCTTCCTTTTTAAGTCCAATACTTTTACACTGTGGGTCTCAAAAAGTCCCAGGCTAAATTTGAACTCAGTTTTTCCTGTCTCCAAGTCCACTGTTTACTCCACTGTGGGTATCAGGGTCAAGATCTGGTCTTGGTCTTCAACTCTGTGACCTTGGTCAAAAAGAACTCAAACATTTATTAACTATATGATCATGGATAAGTTCATGAACTTCTCTATACCCCAATTTCTTCTTTTGTAAAATGAGAATAATATCAATTATATCTGTTTCAGAGGGTATCATGAGAAACAAATGGGAAGATAGGTGTAAAGTGCTATGTAAATGGAAGTTAGTATCATAATTTCATAAATGGCAGCTACTCACACTGCCTACTTCACAGGTTAACATTTTGGTAAACCTGATGGCACTGTAGATTTAAAGCCAAGAAGAGACCATAGAGATCATCTAGAGCACTCTCCTTACTTTACAAAGAAGGATACTGAGGCCTATAGAGGTTAAACGACAGATCCTAGGTCCAAATGGAAGAGCCACAGCATGGTCTAGTAGGACCTAGTCCTAATAATGACATTATTTCATTCTACAATATTCATTCTACAATAATTCCACTGATTGTAGAAGCCAGAAGACCTGACTCCCACATATATACTATCTATTTGACTCTGTACAAGCAGTTCAGGCTTTCTGGTCCTTCGTTTCCTCCTCTATTAAATGAAGAGGTTGGACTAAATGATTTCTTAGCAGTAAATCTACAGTCTTGCGAACTATCTTTCCACTTGGATCATGATTTTCCTATAAGTAAGGACCACTGTGATAAGGTGGATTCCAAGGAGCCATTGCAATGCATGGCCCCATAGGTCCTGTTCAGGATGACAGTGGTGTCCAGGGATGGCAAGGGTTTTGGGATACAGGGGAACAGTGCTTGGGGCAACAGGGACTTGCTTATAACCTTCTGCAGCTGCTGTGTACAGTCCTGTTATTGCTGTGGCCCCATTCCAACTTGGGAATTAGCTCCTACCCACAGCTGAATGCTCTCCGGCCAAGATCCCTACCCCATCACCACTGATGTAATAGGCTAACTGTCACATGCTTTGTCCTGATATAGAAACATTGGATGTCATATAACAGTTCAGTGAGGCACAGCAACAATTCAATTTTGTATGTAGCTGCTATCTGTATTCTGTTTACACACACACACACACACACACACACACACACACACACACACACAGCTAAGCATTTCAGAATGTTTCAGGAAATGGAAGGAACTGTGTTTTATAGCATAATTACAAATAATTGATAAAATAATTAATATCCATGATAATCCAAGTGGGCAAGAGGCCATGCCATGGAGACCACTTTTCTGTTTCTATCCCTTTTCCTATGATGGTCTCCCCAAAGCAATAGAAAGAGTAACAATGATGAAGCATGTTACTCACCTCTAGTGATGGACTTGATACAGAATGAGACATATTTTTGGACCTGGCAGACTGGGGAGTTTGTTATACTTGACTATGTATATAGTCAAGCAGTGAGCAGAGTGAAAGCTTATTTAAGATCTCCATCCTTCTTCCATTTCATATTGCAAAGAGGACAGAAGACCAGAAGGAAAGCTAAAAGTTATGTGTTGAATTTATAAAATACTTTAAAGAAAAATCAATGTTACATAATAGAGCATTGCTGTTTCAGGGGTAATTCTTTTCTATTTGTTTTAAAGTGTTTAGGAAATATTCCTTTCATTTAGTGTTAAGTTTAGAATTAAAAAAAATCAGAGAAAGGGAGACAGGTAAAGCATGATTGTGCTTATGTGAATACATTCACATATGTATGTGTTTCTCTGTCTCTCTCTCCATGCTTGCAAGCAAACATCCAAACAAGCACCTCTAACAAAGTACACTCCCTGAAATAGTTCAGTCAAGCTGCCTAATAACATGTCATTTTTCTGGGTGATTTTTAGAATCTAAGCAGAGTCAGTGACACAGCTGTCATCTAGAATAATTTCTGCCACCTCAAGACCAATCTTGTTTCTCAGTAGCTATAGACTAATAGCTAATCCTATCTTGTCTACCTTCCCTGAGGATACTGCCTGCTGCAGGGGTGGGTGTGAGTGAGGGAAGAGGATGCATGGTGGACCATCTCCTTCCCTCCCCCTCATGAAGGCGCAGGTGTCTCCTGCTAATGAAGACAAATGAGAGAGAAGTTCACAGCTAGAGCCCTTGGGAGGAATTACCTAATAATCAGCCCAAACTGAAAAATTTCTAGCTGACTGACTAAGAAAGGGGGAGCTAACATGTGGAATTGCCTCAGTAATCTTAAATTCTCACTACAGGAAGACACAAATCTGACAACTCCTCTAACTAGTTATAAACTCCTTTTGAATAGGAATTCTCAACCTGGGGTTCATGGACTCTTAAGTAATTTGTATTTCAATATTGCTGATTTCCTTTGTGATACTCCCTGTTTTACTGTTTTCATAGTAGAAGTAGTGGTACTACAAGCAGCAATAGAAGTAAGTGGTAATAAGAGAAAACTTCAGAAGGCATCTATTCCAATCTGTACCTAAGCATGAATTCCTTACATCATTCCCTCAACAGCTGCACCTACTCTCTATCTGAAAACTTTGAGTGAAGGGGAATACACAATTTACTGAGATTTTGGCTGGTGTTCTAATTATTAAGTTTTTTCTTATATAAAGTTAATTTCTACCTTTGCAAGGAATCTTTACTACTCCTATGGGGTGACCCTCTGAGCCAAGCAGAATCACCCAAATGCCAGTGTCTTTCCTCTGAGATTAACCCTCAATTATTCAGTACATGCTTGTTTGCATATAATTTGCTTACATGTTGTTTCACTCATCCTCCAGGCTTGACTAAATTCATAAGGTAAATGGTGTCCTTCTGAAGGGCAGAACAGTTTTTGCCTTTCTTTATATCCCTGATTATTGGTTGAGCCCAAGTAAGTACTAATAAATGCTAGTTGACTTGGCTTCTCCTACATGACAATATGCTTCCTCTTTAGGTTTTATAAACTATATCTCTCTGACTGCTCCTAATGTTAAAATAATGCACTTTTCATCTCATTCTTCTAGGATGGAAGCACATAGAGTTTGTTGATTGTCCTTTATTCTTGGAAAAAACAGTGATATCAGAGAGGTGATGTCACTAAGCATGCAAATGATTTGAGTGTGAGTAGGGAACTCCTCTGGAGCCATCTGGGACCAGTAGTTTTGGTACAGTGGAGGGTGAATTGGCTTTATAGCCAGAACTTGAGTTCTGTACTATCTTGACAATCTGCTGGCTGTGTAACCATGGGTAGGCCACCTAACCTCTCAATGTTAGAGGCAGCACTCTAAGTCTACAATAAACAGGGAGGTTGCCAAACTGTACCAAAGAGGGAGTTTCTTTAACTTGTAATTCTCCTTACCAATGAAATTTTAGGTCTGGTCCCCTTAAGAATACCTTAGGCATCTTGACCTCAATTAAGTGTTTTCAATGAAAAAAGCATCCACCTCTTCCCCAAAAGGAAAAAAAAAAACCCTTGTACATAAAATGCAAACAGACAAAGAATATTTCTGCCCCTCATTAAAATTTACAAAGCTTTCATACTTCTTTTTTTCCCTTTAATTCTCAAAAGAACCCAGTGAGGGAAAGATCGCACTGGCAGTTGGGAGAAATCGAGGTATGTAAAGGTAAGGCCGTCTACGTTTCTGGTTTCTGGCTCCCAAGTGCAGTGTTCTTTCTACTACTCTAGCCCAGGTCAAATACCAAGAATGATATAACACTGATGGGGGCTCAGTTCTAGGCAGTAGAGTGTAATTGTTGATGGGGAGGGGTTGTGGTTTAGAAGGATAGGGTCAGTGCAAAATGCATTGATGCTAGTCTTCAGGCTACACTACTTAAGCAACTAGGCTAAGACTTAGGCTTCAGTTCAGGAGGCAACACAAAAGGCTTTTACACAATAGCTCATTGACAGCATCACATCCCCTCCCCATCTCCTCCTCCCACCACTTCCTTTTAAAATGCATCTGTATTTCAAATCCTATCAAAGGCCCATTCAGCTGGTCTTACTCTGCTCAGTTCTCACACAAAGGCCTGACTAAACTCATTAGGGAAATGGCATCTCTAAGTTCACTCTCTTGCTCTCAGAGGAATGCAAGAGATTAAATCAGGACTTGTTTCCCTAGACCTAATTGGAAAAAGGCTCCCCCACCCTCCAAAAAAGGGGGAATCACACTGGTACAAGCTGGAATCTGCAAGTAACTCACAGGCTGTTCTGGTACCAGGCTTAAGGGACAGAGAGAAACAGCTTGGCAACTTGCTAAATCCCTTCACACTCACACTTCTCCATTTACTAATATGCCAATAAGAGTCAGGGAGCTCTGAGTTTGCTACTATAGTGGGCAGCCTATCCTGCTTCTATCCCTCTCAACCTTGCTATCCTGTGTTGGCAAGCACTTCTTGTTCAAGACCCCTCCCAACTCAGCTTTACTTCACCCAATTCACTGTGTTTCTTGGTCATTCAGCAACTACCAATACCACCACAAAAAACTGGTATTTTTATAGTGCTTTAAGATTTACCAAGTAATTTACCTCTAATTTACCAAGATTTACCTGTAATATGAAATTGACTCTGAAACTCATACCTCATGTGATAGAATATTGTGATGAAACCCATATTTTATCTCAATCAAGGTTTGTCAACCAATGGAACTCCCCTTCTACAGAGTCATGGTCAAGATCTGTCAACTAATGAGACTCTAGTTTTAATTTTCTCCATTTATAGTGTCAGGATATCAAACACTATAATACTAAGGCCCTGGAGAAAGCAGACATTTCAGATGATGATAAAGATTTGAGATCTCATTTATTAGAGGGGGTGAGGACCCTTTAATAAATAGTTATTAACTCAGAGTTCTGTTTCTTTTATTGCAAATTGGATGGCTCTTGGACTTTATGCTCTTCAGGAACACCATTCTTCCCCTCCTCCCCTCCACTAGAGATGGTGAAAGGTAGACTTTGGAGAGAGGTCCTCTCAGTTCTTCCAACATTTAAGGAGTCTCCACCCTCACCCACCCCTTTCATCTACTTTTCCCTGTATACATTATCCATATACATCCCTTGAGGGCAGGATTTAGCACAGTGCTTAATACTCAGTAGCTACCAAATTAATGTATATTGAAGCTAACTCAGAAGTAGATAGAGGTTAAGTACTTAAGATCACATAAAGCTCTATCTACTGCACTACCTAGCTGGCTACCACCACCATCATTACCACCATCACCACCACCAACAAAATATGTGTATAGAAGTACAATTCTAATAGATGATCCTGGAGAGGTTAAAGGATTGGCCCCAGGATTCAGTAAATGCCGGAGATGGTGACAGACTTGCTGAAGACCCATGTAAATGCCAGAACTTCAACTTCAACTTGAGTTATGACATAAAAATTGGTTTTTGATAAACCACCACAGAGGTGTGTTCAGGAAGACAAGGTGTATTATTTCAGTGACATTTGACTCTCTGTGGGGTCTTCTTGGCAAGGATACTGGAGTGCTTTGTCATGTCCCTCTCCAGCTCATTTGACAGCTGAGGAAGCTGAAGCAAACAGAATTAAGAGACTTGTTCAGGGTTACATTAGTGGCCTTTGTACCACCGCACTGCCCAGGGAGATATCTACTAGCAAATGAACCAATAAACATTGGTTAAGTGTTTACTTTGTACAGATGCACAGAAAGGCAAAAATATTCTGTGTCCTCAAGAAATTTGCTTTGTAAAGAGAAAGTCAAAATCAGACATTCAGGAGAAGCCCCACTCATTTCAGCTCCACTCAGTCCACAGGAGAACAAATGGAATAATAGCATCTATCATTTCTATAGCTCTTTAAGATTTGTAAAGAGTTTTAAAGGGAGAACTCAGGGGCACAATGAGTGATCACTGGCCATGGAGTCAGAAGGACTTGAGTTCAAATCCTGCCTCAATAATTACCTAGCTGTGTGACCTTGGGCAAGTCTCTCAACCCCATTGCCTTGCAAAAACAACAACAAAAAAAGAGCTTTATAAAAATATTATATGATCCTCACAACAGGGGCTATTATTTACCTCTGTTTTACAGATATCCTCATCTGAAGTTAAGGGAGGTTATGATTTGTCCAAGGTCATATACCTACTATCTGAATTTGAACTTCTGGACTACAGCTTCAGTATCCTATGTACTATATGACTCTACCAAGTAGAAATGAAAGATGATTTCAACTTTTTAAATCTTTATACCAACAGGAGGGAACCTTTTTCTGTCAAAGGCCATTTGGATTATTTACAACATCATTCCTGAAATTATCAATTTAAAAAATTGGCCTCAAGGGATGTATATGGATAATCCAATGGAAGAAGACTACAGGAAAAGTAGAAGAAAGGGGTGGGGAGAGTAAGGACTCCTTAAATGTTGGAGGAGTTGAGAGGACCTCTCCAAAGTCTACCTTTCACCATCTCTAGTGAAGGACAGGAGGGGAAAGATAGTGTTCCTGAGGGGTATAAGGTCCAAAAATAAAAAAACATATATATATATATATTTGGTCAAACACTGAACTAATTCACCCCTTAAAATTTCCTAGATTTATTGAATTTTGAGTCTCAACTGCAGTTGCTGTGGCAGTGCCAGATCAATTCTTTCAAGTACCTTATATCACCCTCATACCCTTCCTTTAGCTAAGATCAAATGTCACTTGCTTCATTTTTTCTTTGTCTTGCCACTGGACTATGATGATACAGAAGGAGAGAGTGAAGCTGATGACTTTGCACAGCTCTGCTTCACTTAAATCCAATATATGTTAAGTGAAGACATTACCCTCTCAGTGGGTTGAGTTGAAAGGGACTTGGGCGATCATCTAGTCCAACTTCCTCATTTCATAGATGAGTAAAACAAGGCCTAGAGAAATGAAGGTTGAAGAAGGGGCAGAGAGCAGGGATTTATCCACTTAATTCAGTGTTCTTCATTTTGGCTCACTTAAACACACAGCTATGGGTCATTCTATTCACCTAGCTAATAAGGGATCAATTAAGTCTCAGGAATCAAGTTGCCCCTGTTACCACAGATCCCCCTCCCCTCACCCTGCCCAGCAAAACCCACCAAAATTTAACCAGCAATCACCAGTAGATAACATGGCAGGATCTGCAGATAATTTTCTGGGTGAACCTAGGTAAGTTATTTAACTTCTCCAGACTTCAGTTTCCTTTCTTGTCAAATGAGAGATTTGAGTTGTTGACCTCTCAATTTCCATCCAGCTCTAATATTCTAGTATGCTATATCAGAGACAGGGGAGACTAATACCACAGCCCAATCCAGATAGAACCCCAGAAGCAAGGAGTTTGTACTTCAGTTTTACATATGGAGACACACACACAGGCACAGGTATGTACTCACATCCATCACACCCACTCCCCTCCTTTGACTCACCACTGCAGCTGCTGTGTCTGCAGCCAGTGAGGCCCAACTGAGGAGGAGTGTAAGCAAACCACAGCAAAGCATCCTAGGAGAGAAATGGACATAGGTAGTAAAGGCTTCCCCTATCCTAAGTGAGCCTAGTCACAGACTTAAGCCCTTCCCAACTCAGCCTTTAGAATCAGGGACTTTAGAAGCCCTTTATTCTAACTCCCTCATTTTTTAGAAGAGATTGTGGCCCAGAGAGGTTGAGTGACTTGCCCAAGATCACGTAGTAAGAGGCTGAGTGGAGATGGGAACTCAAGTTCCCAAGCTCAGTATTGAACCCTACTGTCTCTAATGCACACTGGTGAGGGAAGCCTCCTTCCCTGTGATTCTTGTGGCTTCTTAGAATTTAGAACTTAGGTTAATTACAGTGACCATGATACAGGGAAAATCTATAGTGGCCTGGGGAGGCTACAAGGGACCTACCATCCTGAAGTGTACTACAAGTAGAAAAAGATAATTATATTTCCTTCTTGTACAAAAGAATGACAGAATTTGCTGAGCACCCAGGACCCAGAGTCTCGGTATACTTGGGGGAGAAATGGGCTCAGTAAGACCTATTAGTATCAGACTGCTAAGTTGGATCCCAATATGCTCCCTCTCCTAGGGTCCTCGGAAGGGAGGGTAAGAGGAGACTGGTTCAGTTTGCAATTAAATTATTGGTGCTTAGCATTCCAGTCTTTTGGCACAATTTGCCTGCTCTCTCATCTGCTCTTGGGGCTCTGTGAAGAAGACCATCAACCTGTCCATGGCCAAAGACTGTTTGGCACCTGTTTCAGAGGTGACAATTTCCTTTATCTCTCTGGGTCTCTTTTTTCCTCATCCCTAAAATGAAAGGCTGGACCCCTAAAATTCCTTTTAGCTCAGAATTGATTCTGATTCTATTCTTGTGAGCTGGTACAAAGTTAGTTACTGTCATCACTTGAGGTTCTTAATTTCATGATAGCTCCAATGTTCTACTCTTAATTTCTTCTCGGAGAGCAAACCAGGAAACAGGCAGTTTGGAGGAAGCATCAATGAATCCTCCCAGGCAGGTCAGGGCTTGGCTTAGGGAGGGGACAATCATACATATCTTATCATTTCCACCTCCTTATTTTATAGGACATCTCCATCAAAAGCTCTGATTTTGCTTAGGGACAAGGAAATTTGTCACAGAGTATACTCACGTAGCTAGGAGACATTTGGAGTGCTTAGCCAGACCTAAGCAGGCAATGAGGCAGATAACCAGGTCCAAGATAAAAAGTAAGAGGTAAGAGAGCCACCTGGGAAAGGAGAAAGTGAATAGTAGTCAGACAACTGAAAAGCAGAAGATTGACAAGACAGCTGTATTTCTAAGGATGTCTAGGGCACTTTCTGATAAATATCCCTTTCATTATCAATCCTATCATCTATACTTAAAGCACTCAGTAAAGACAGTTCCTTCTTTAAAATGTGAAATAACCAATATGTCTTGAGTCAATGGGATATGCTAAGGATGGGAAAGCCCAAAGCATGATTTCAGATTAGTCTTGGAGGAAAGAATTCTCACTTGAAAGAGGCATCAAGGTATAGTGGAAAGAATCCAGGATTGGGGTAAGTAGGTCTGAAGTGTGGTTTTTAACCCTGGCTCTGCTGTATGATTCTGAGTAGATTATTTCCCACTTTGATCTCAGTTTCCTCTTTCCAGTCTTCCTAAAGCAAAACATTTGGATTAGTTCATAGGTTGGTGAACAAATTATAGCTGAGGACCAAATCTGTCTTTGTACAGTCTGTGAGCTAAAAGTGGTTTTTCACATTTTTGAATATAATAAAAATTTAAGAATGTAAAAGACTATTTTTGACCAGTATTAAACTTAAATATGGGTCAGTGATTCACATTGTTGGGAAGGGAAGGGTGAGAGGGAGAGTGGCTCCCACTGAGTACTATGCAATGGGAGTGAGAGTCATGTTTCTGGCCCCTGTTAGTCATTTCTTGGAAAGATGGAGGAAAGTGGTTGAGTAAGTTGGACAGTATCTGGGTTTGGTTATATGTGAGGGAGAGAGGCAGCTCTCCAATTGAACTGAACTAAAAAAATACTACTGTAAATAACATGTTGGGAATTTTGTTTTGTCAAAAAAATAGATTTTTTAAAAGCACACACCCACACATCTTATATAATTTTGCTCTCTCATACTTTACTTTTTTTCCTTAGGGATATGATTTCTCTCTCATCACATTCAACTTAGATCATTGTCTACCATGGAAACAGTGGGGGGGAGGAAGCAAGATTAGGGGGAAAAATTGTAAAATTCAAAATAAATAAATTAAATTAAAAAAAAAAACAAATATGGCCTCAGATTGTTACTAGCTGTGTGAACCTGGGCAAATTATTTAACCTGGTTTGCCTCAGTTCCTTATCTATAAAATGAACTGGAGAAGGAAATGGCAAATCACTAAAATACTTTTGTCAAGAAAATCCTAAATGGGGTCATAGAAATTCAGACATGATTGAACAATCAAAAACACCATCCTTAGTTCAGTTTAGTCATGTGTGTGGGGGGGTCAATACATAGTCTGTGGACCCCCAGACTAGTTGTTTTCAAATTCCCTTCTATTAGATAAGTCACAAATATTCTGTGTTTTAGGAGTAGTATTTAACTATGAGCTCATAGTAAATTTTTGGAAATAACTAGCAAGTGTCTCCATGAACTTAGAGGCCACTTTGGCTTTCCAAAGTCCAAAGCAGGCCTCAGTGTGATGCACTTTTTTTTAAGAAAGATTTTATTTATTTTGAGCTTTATAATTTTCCCCCCCATTCTTGCTTCCCTACCCCCACATAAGGCAGTCTATTAGTCTCTACATTATTTCCATGATATACATTGATCTCAGTTGAATGTGATGAGAGAGAAAAATAAAGTATGAAATAGCAAAATTACAAGTTTTTTTTTTTCTAATTTGAAGGTAATAGTCTTTGGTCTTTGCTCAAACTCCACAATTCTTTCTCTGGATACAGATGGTATTCTCCATTGCAGATACTCCAAAATTGTCCCTGGTTGTGCACTGATGGAATGAGCAAGTCCATCAAGGTTGATCATCATCCCCCATGTTGCTGTTAGGGTGTACAATGTTTTTCTGGTTCTGCTCATCTCACTCAGCATCAGTTCATGCAAATCCTTCCAGGCTTCCCTGAATTACCATCCCTCCTGGTTTCTAATAGAATAACAGTGTTCCAAGACATACATATACCACAGTTTGTTAAGCCATTCCCCAATTAAAGGACATTCACTTAATTTCCAATTCTTTGCCACCGCAAACAGAGATGCTATGAATATTTTTGTACAAGTGATGTTTTTACCCTTTTACATCATCTCTTCAGGGCATAGACCCAGTAGTGGTATTGCTAGATCAAAGAGTATGCACATTTTTGTTGCCCTTTGGGCATAATTCCAAATTGCTCTCCAGAAATCTTGGATGAGTTGTGATGCATTTCTGCTTCACATCTTGGATCCAAGGAAGCAGTTGGTGCTCATTGTTCTCTTGAGTAAACTCCCCAATGTGAAAACATGGAAGTCTTGAGATCATTTAGTAAAAGAAATACCAAATCTGTGAATTAGAACAGACTCTAGTGACCTTCTGGTCCAACTCAGCTCTGAAGGGAATGTCCAGTGTAATCTGGTGAAGTGCTTGTCAGTCTTTACTGAAGACCACCAAGGAGGAAGAACTCAACCTATTTAAAGCAGCCACCTATGTCATTTCTGGAGTGTTCATATTATTAGAAAATTTTGTTTTATTTTCCTGATATCAAGCCCAAATTGGCTTCTTTGCCACTTCTATCCACTGATCCTGGTTCTGATCTCTGGGACTAAATGGAACAAAGTTAATCCCCACTTTCATAGGAAATACTTGAAGACAATTCACAGGTTCCTCTTGAGTCTTTCTTCTCTAAGCTAAAACATCTCCAGTTCTTTCAATTGATTCTCATCTGTCATAGACTTTAAGGTCTTTTACCATACTGTTTGCCCTATTCTCAGTATAACAGTCTTGTTGTTCAGTCATTTTTTAGTAGGGTATGACTATGACCCCATGAGTTTCGGGGGCAGTTACTGGCATGGTTTGCATTTCCTTCTCCAGCTCATTTTCCAGATGAAGAAATCAAGGCAAACAGGCTTAGCCAACTTCCCCAGGTCACATAGCTAAAAGTGTCTGATACTAGATTTGAATTCAAGATGAGTCTTTGTGGCTTCAGCCCAGAACTCTATTTTTACTGTGCCACCCAGCCCTCCTAACATCCAAAGGTTATTGATATCCCTCTTAAACATTAATTCCCACAACAGCATTTCAGATGCAGTCTAATGTGGGCAGACTTCAATAGGAACATCACTTTCCATTTTCTAGGACTGATGCCTCCTATTACCTTTGAAGACTACAACATCACAAATACTGAATTTTTGTAGAACCCCCAAACCCTCGGATCTTTCTCAGAACTGCTCTTCAACACTGCCTCTCATGTATACTCAAAATGTTGATATTTTATATCTGTAAGACTTTATATTTATCCCTGAGGCATTCCCTATTATTAGATGCTCTCACCGATCAAGGTTCTTTTGGAACTTATTACATATTTTAAAAGAAAACCAAGTTATACATAACAGATATGTAGTTTCATTGATAATCTTTTTCTGTTCTATCATGTATAAGAAAATGCCCATTTTGTTTGTGTTTAATTAAAAATAAATTTAAAAAAATACTTCATCCAAATATTCTCCATTATGGTTCTTTCTCTCCTTTACTTCCAGGATTTCTTCACCTGAAAGGAGATTCCAACTCCTTTCTTTTATAGAAAAGTCAACTAAAGCCTAGTTTTAAGGAAGTGACTTGCCATAGGTCACACAGCTACTCAAGGGCAGAACTAGGACTAAGCCTTGAATTCCTTCTTCTGTATATACCCTGTACATAATTTAACAGGGAAGTCTGGTTATTCTGAACTCAGATGTAGATTCAAGCCATGAATGGGATTTGAGGGATGAGGTCTTTGCTCAGATTTTATTAAGATAGCTCCAACTATAAATAACCTTCTCCTTGGATAAAGAAAGTACAGAGTTTGTGACCTGACTTGGTCATTTGGTCTCAAAGATGAATTAAGCTTATCTCTATGGTAGCTGTTCTTAAATCGTGGGTCCCAATGCTCTTGTACTATAGCAAAATCATGGGGACTCTGTAGGAGATTTAAAATTCTGATCTCACTGTAAACAAAATTGTTAGGTTATTTCTTTCAGTCTAGAAATGCCTTGAAAAAAATTACTGAGACCCTAAGAGTGCTATAAACTGAGAAAGTCTGGGAACCTCTGCACCACAGGCTAAATTTGAGCCCCTCCTGAGCAGAACATCAAAATCTAGAGAAAATATAATAAACTAAATGGTTATGTTATCAAAATATAAAACAATTAGGGAGTAGGAGGTATCTTTCAGGTCTATGGTTACAGGAAGAATTCAGTCAATAAATGTTTACTAAGCACCTGCTATATGTTGTTCTAAAAAATTCATAACTAAAGAGAGGAAGTCACAAAAAATAGAGAGGGTCAACTAGATTTCACTAAAATGTATCTTGGATTTCATCAATTTGGATATTTGCTTTAGTGATACATATCACAACCCATTTTAATCACCTTATCCAATGTACTGAGATCTTCTTTGATTTCTCTAGACAGAGTGAGGATAACGATAGAATAAAGGTAAATTACCAATATCTATAAGAAAAAAATGTTCCAACATGAAATAAAAATTTAAATAATATTCAAGTTTCATCTCACATCCATCAAATTGGCAAAAGATGATGAAAGAGAGCAATATAATACAAGCACACTAATATTCTCTTGGAGGAGTTGTATATGAGTCAAATATTCTGAAATGTGATTTGGAATTTTGTGCTCAATGTCACTGAACCATTTCTATTCTTTGATCTGGTGATCCCAATACAGAGCTTAAGGACAGAAATGTCCCATATATTCCAAAATACTGCTAACAGCACTTTTTGTGCAGCAAAAACTTGGGAACAAAGTGGGAGTCCATTGGCTGATGGACTTAAGTAACATATTTAAGACACTGATCTAAAGAAGAGAAGATTGTTCAGTTATTTGTTTGTCTTAGAAAGAGGAGGAAAAGTGACCATGAAAGTCTGCATGAAGGATGACTTGGCTTTTTCATTTATCTTGATCTGGGTTCTAGAAAAGTAAGCATGTTAGAGAGCAGGAAGGGGGTTGGATTAAGAGTGAGGGAATCTGGTTTCAAATCTTGCCTTGCCTTATTTATTGTCTGTTTAACTTTGGGTAAGTTACTTTGCCTTTAGAGCTCAGGTTCCTTATTATGAACCTAAGGGTGAGCTTTGTGTTATATTAGATGACCTTTAAGGTCCCTCAGACTTTAAAACTGATGATTCTATGACCTACAATGGGCAGGGTCAGAGGAAGGCACACTCCACTAAAGAAGGCCAGAAACTGAGAGGACAGCTACTTGTGACACTGTCTTGTGTATTTGTGCAACTTCTTGCAGGATGTACTGGAATGGGGGGATATTGCAATCTGTGCTTACAGTGAATAAGGACAACTATCTCTCACCCTGGTTGGGAGGTAACGTCCCTGAACTTCTACCTCATTTACCCCTTGGAAATGTGGAATTATATAGTTCCAAGTCTATATTTTATATAATTATTATTTATGTACTTTATATCAGCTAAGATCTCAGCTGCACTATTAAAAATTAAGAAATAGTCTCGTTTAAGTCAAAGATTTCATTAATCTTTCTAACAAAAGACATAATAAATCCCAGTAGGGAAAAAAATCCAAAGAAGAATTTTGATTCCCTGAAACTAGGATTTTTAGTTTGTTTTAATCATGGTGACCTAAATTAAAAGTGGGAACGTATTCTTGTTCAATCCAATTGAGAGACATGTCTTTTTGTATACCTTTTGGCCAGATTGAAAAGGGAATCCTTAGTAGTGATTTTAGAGAAAGTAACTGGTCTCAGGAACACATTTTCTCTAACAGTTTACAAGCTTTTAACATTACCATTTAAGCAAATCAAAAACACTAAACCTATATACCAGAGGTTTTCAAAATGTGGTCCAAAGACCCTTTGGGATCTCAAAGGCTGTTTTAGGGGGAGTCCTTGAAGTCAAAGTTATTTTCATAATACTAGGATATTTAAATTTATAACATAGTAAATACCTATCTAGATAGATATATTTACATTATATATCTCACATGATCCCTGCAAAATATTTACATATCTATCTTTCTCGTGATCCAAAGCTTCTTTGCATTCTTTTTTTTTTTAAGGTTTTTGCAAGTCAAATGGGGTTAAGTGGCTTGCCCAAGGCCACACAGCTAGGTAATTATTAAGTGTCTGAGACCGGATTTGAACCCAGGTACTCCTGACTGCAAGGCTGGTGCTTTATCCACTACACCATGTAGCCGCACGTTCATTCTTAATAATTTTTAAAATTTGTAAAGTAATCTTGAGAACAAAAAGACCTACATATATAATTATATATGTATCATTGTTTTACTTTTCTGTCTTTTGTTTCAAAATCACTCTAAAATATAAATGGACATTTCTTGAGTCAGAAAAAATTCCAATTACAGGGGGACACTGACTTTTTGGACTTTTCTCCAAATAGGAATGTTTATACCTTAAGAATTCTCTCTGAAGGACTTTAGAAGGATTTTTCCTTCCATAACAGGAAACCCAGAATAGAATTGAAGGAAAGAAGAAAAAAGAGGGTAAGGAGAGAGATAAAGGGATGGAAGGAAGAAAAGGGAAGAAGAAAGAGGAAAAAACAGTGAAAGCGATGGAAGGAAAAAGAAATGGATGGAAGTAAAGGGAAGGAAGAAAGAAGGAAGGGAAGCAAGTAAGGAAAGGAGAAAGAAAGGGATGGAAGGAAGGAAGGAGAAAGGAAGGGAAGGAAAGAAAGAAGGAAGGAGGGAAGGAAAGAAGAAAAGAGAGAAAAAGGACTTAATGCTCTACTCTATCTCACCAGCAATGATTATCCCCCCTGCCCCAGGCCACAATCTTATCACTGACAAACTCATCTAACTCATCTCACAAAACTTTCACCCAGGCTCTGGTCCTGGGTTCTAGCCTTCCTCTTGGGTCTTTAACAGAATCTGGTCTGCCCATCTATTATCTCTTCCTCTCTCTGTCTGTCCAGTAATGTACATACCAAAGTACTCAAAGCTCATTTTTAGAAAGATTCCAGATGCTTTTTGCTTTCTGAAAGGAAATGAAGATACAAGTGACCACCTTACATTAATTTTATAATTTTAAAAAAATTTAGAAATCTCTATTGTAAAATACTAAGCACTGTGCTTAGTATTTTATAAATATCTCATTTGATCCTAACAAACTGTGAGGTAGGTTCTATTATTATTCCCTGAGGGATAAATGCTAATATTATCCCCATTTTACAGATGAGGAAACTGAGGCATTTGGAGATTAAGGGACTTGACAGGGTCATACAGATTATAAATGTCCATGGTCAGATTTGGACACAAGTCTTCCTGATTCTTAAATCTAGGGTTCAATCCACTGTAACATCTAGCTGCCTAGGATCCCAAGTCAAAGAAAATTCTAAACAAATTAATTGGCTTTTGTGTTGGACCTTTCACATCACTAACTTTTTGCCTCATTGTGAAGTTCCTCATTTGACATTCTTTTCTGATCTGCCACGCCAGGACCTTGGGCCAATTCCAACATCTTTCTGCATCTTAATTTCTTCAACTGTAAAATGAGGAAATTCAATTAGATCATCTAAGATCCCTAGGCCAGGGTAATTTAGTTATCAGTTAGGGAATGGCAGAAGGGAAGAAGAGAAAGATAAGAAAGAAGAGAGAGGGAATTTTTCCAGGTCCCTAAAGACTCAAATCTTTTTATCCCCCTAGAACCAAAGGTCTAATAATATTTTTTCCATTCCTTTTACTTGCCAATGGTTTTTGGCTTTATTTACACTACAAAGACATTAAGAGAGTTGGGGCTGGGGCTGGAAAGATGCCTCAAAAGCAGAGGGGCAGGGAAGAAACTGCCCCCCATTACAGTTGCATCTAAAGACCCAATTAAAATCTTCTGGAAGTACAAAATGAAGGTTCAGACTTTATTACATTCACAGGGAAAGAGGTTCTGGTGTTCCCAAAGAAGGGAAGCACTCCCAACCTCTCAAACGAGACCTTGTTTTTCCATAGATTTCTCTTCCTCCTGAAATGCTTTTCACATACTATAGAAAGGTACAAGGAACCCATGGAATCACCTGCATTTTGCAGAACTAGAAAAACTGAAACCCAAAGAAGAAAACACAGCTACTAAGCAACAGAGAGGTTGCTCAAGGTTATATAGGTAAATAAGAGACAGAGACAGCATTTAAAGTCTGAGCTTTTGGGTTTTAGGAAAAAAAACTCTGGGCCTCTGGCTTTTAGTTTTGACTTCATAGATACTTCCTCCCCTCCTCCTTGAGTTTTGAGAAATGCCTGGGGGGATCCATACTGAGAAGTGTTGTGCTCTCTCTGCTACTTGTACTACTTGTGTATTCAATGTTGCTTTTCACACTTCAAATTTAAAATCTCTTGAGGTTTTTTCCCCTTCCCGCCCTAAGAGATTGATGTGTTTTCAGTTTTTCATGTTAAAATACATCTAACTCATTTTACAAGACTTTACATTTGAATATTTTCCTAACATCAATGTTCCACTACTTTTTTCAAAATCTAAAACCATCTCAACATTTTATTCCCTTTATAAAGCGAGAGAGAGAGAGAGAGAGAGAGTGAGAACATAGAGATGTGAATGGACAGAGCCATGTTTTTCAAATCAGGAACATTTGGGTTCAAATCCCACCTTAGCCATTTAATAGCTGTATCATCGAGGTTAATCTCTCTGAGTCACAGGCAAACAACTCACTAACACTCAGCAAACTAAAATCATTAATTTCCCCCTAAATCTTTCCCTCTTCTAAACTTCTCTTATTCCAATCACAACACCATCCTCCTTCAGTCACCCAAGTTCTAGTCTCACTGTCCTAGTCACCTGTGTCACGCCACCATGTCCAATCCCTCCACTGTATCTCTCTCTCCTGATTCATTTTTTCTCTCCACTCATACAACCACTTGGGACCTCATCACTTCTTACCCAAACTACTACAATTGCCTCTATCTGAAATCTCTACCCACTCTAATCCATCCTCAACTCCACTGAGAATGTAACTTTTTCTGATCATTTTTCAGTCTATTGTGAATTTCAAAGTTTTGTTGGAATAGGAAGCCTAGCCCCTCTTTGGGCAATCTAAGAGGGAAGTTGGACAACAGGGTTTTCCTAAAGGATGGGTCTGACTTTCACCATGCTCCCTAAGGTACCTTGGATATACAGAAGAGCTAAATGATTATGAGCAGCCCTTGCTTTTAGGTACAATGATTTCTTGGAGTTGACATTGTAAAATAAATTCTGCTTTCCTTATAGAAAGTTACATTTGAGGGTTGTGTTTCTGATCAAAGGTCCCACATAGGGGTGGCTAGGTGGCACAGTGGATAGAGCACTGGCCTTGGAGTCAGGAGTGCCTGGGTTCAAATCCGGTCTCAGACACTTAGTAATTACCTAGCTGTGTGGCCTTGGGCAAGCCACTTAACCCCATTGCTTTGAAAAATCTAAAAAAAAGGTCCCACATTAAATAACTCCAAGATAAAACCAACAACCAGATCAAAATTATAGGTGACTCAGAGAAACAGAAAGGGGCACAGTGGATAGACTCTGAAACTACCCATAGTTGCAAACCATGTACTGCTTATGTCAAGTATGTATGGATCAGTCAGGATAAGGGATAAATGAGATGAAGAGACTAAATATTACATAAGTGTTTATGGCCCATTTCCTCAGTGACTTATTCCTGGGACTAAAGGTATAGGTTAGGTTCTTACCTCCTTGGAGGTCATCTCCTGAAAAGAATTCTTTTAACTATACAATACCTACTTTCTTTCCATTCTTCCCCTCTGTGCTTCTCCCTCCACTATCTCTTCTGATAAAAAAAAGTCAGTTTCTATACTTATGGTTTTATAAAAATCTTTCTTTACAACAACCTTCTATAATAGTATATAGTTATTAGTATAGCTATTTTAGAGGCGGAAACTGAGTTAGAGAGAAGTTAATTTATTTAGAATTTACAAACTGTGAATAGATGAGAAAATTAAAGAAACTCCATTTTGTCTGCACTTCTTCTATCTTGGCCCTATTTCTTTTTTCTTTTTTTTCTTTTTAGATTTTTTTAAGGCAAATGGGTTAAGTGGCTTGCCTAAGGCCACACAGCTAGGTTATTATTAAGTGTCTGAGACCGGATTTGAACCCAGGCACTCCTGACTCCAGGGCCAGTGCTCTATCCACTATGCCACCTAGCCGCCCTTGGCCCTATTTCTGATTATACTGCAACCCCTACCTTGTCTGCGACCTTCTTTATTGCTGAAACAGCAGGGTTCGTCCAATCTATCAGAACTGGGTTATAGAGATGACTACCCTGAAGAAGAGCCTTTTCCATTACTAACCCAAATGAACAGGCCTGAACAATGATGGGATACCTCATCTATTACTTCTCTTCTAGCCTCCAGCAACAGACCTTGTCTAATCCTAATATAACCCCATACTTAATTCACTTCCTGTCTAAATTGAAACTCATACACACACACACACACAATATATATATATATATATAAAACCTTTATATATATAGAATGTATATGCATATATAAGCCTATTTACCCCCCCCAATTATACATGAAACTGCAAATTCTTTACTACAACTTGTTATTACTTTCAAATCTATAATAAAGTCTCAGGTACATCTTTTCCTCCTCCCACCCTAGAGATGGCTACTATTAAACATATACACAGACACACACACACACACACACACACACACACATATTATTCAATACATACTTTTTTTTAATTAGTTCTTTCTCTAGATACAGATAACATCTTTCTTCATATGTCCTTTATAGTTCTGGGTATTTGTAAACTAAAAATGACTTATTTGTGCAAAGTAATTTTTTCAGCCATTCTTAAAACAATATTGTTACCACTTTATGCAATGTTCTTTTGATTCTGCTCATTTCATTTTCAATAACTAATGTGGAAATATTAAAGCATTATATAAATGCTATCAGTATTAATGTACAATTCCATATTACCACTAATTTTAAAAAATTGAGGTTGATATGTTTAGTAAGCATTTTAATATTTTTGTACTGTAAAGTCATAGGTATCTCCTAATTTAGGACTGAACCTAGAGAATAAAAATAAGAAATGCAAAAACAGTGAAATAGAAAAGTCAAAGAATTAGGGGATTACAAGGTAATTTCAGAACAAAGTCTGGGCTGGGGAGACCATTCAGGTAGTACTCCAAATTTCCTGATTGACTGGATCATGCAAAAATACCAGATACAATATTAAGGAGAGTAAACTTAGGAATTGGTTTTACAAATTTCCAAATGC